>NW_027157625.1:0-5665 GCF_002600585.1 Cystoisospora suis
TTCCCCCCCCCCACAGCTTTTCTTCAGTTCGGTTTGGACGTAGTAAAGCAGCTCAGTAGTTTACCTTGCCTGCCCACTCGCTTAGTCATTCTAGTCTTTTACGAACATTTGCTTGCGGTAATAGTTCATGACAGTCGCCCTCGAATTACAATGATTTCTGCACGGTTTCGTGGCCTCTCAGTGGTCAGTTCAGGCTTTTGAATGAAAAAGTAGCAGCACACAGACAGAGTGGCAGCTACTGTCGGCGGTTTGGCTACGAGGTAGGTGTCCTGGTTAGTGAGCGGAACCGAGGGACATAGCCCGCCTCCTCTTCAGCCAGCCATACAAATACAGAAGTACAGGAAGACCGGTGCGGCGTGCTGCGCTATCTTCGACGTAAGAGCTGGTCGACTGCCCGCCGTCACCTGACGTAGAAACAAGCTTTGTGTCTTCCGGACTGGGCTTTCTCGCCGCTCGTGTGAGCGCGTTCGAAGGTAAATCGTGCTAGCCGACAGACGTACAATATACTACAACATCTTATTGAGGGTGCTAGGGAGATAAAACATGAGTAGAGCAAGCGAGGGAGGACAACACGACAGCAAGATAAAGCGGAAGATTCCCAGGATGATGCTGAAGAAGAAAGGAAGACAGTAAGAGAAGCGGATAAAATAAAGACGAACAAGAGTGCGTCACTAACTCCCCGCCATGCTTGTTGCGACTAGCGTTCCTTCGCTCTGTCTCCTCCCCTTAGACACCACTGCGATTATTAGCTTGCCCCGCGACCGTTCAAGATCTCTTGTCCTTTCGAGTGAAGTTCCCGTTTGATGACCCTCTCACATTATGACACCGGTCAGGCAGTTGGTGAGCTAGCAATGCAACCACGTCATTCCTTCCAGTTAAAGCGACAGCAGCGTACACAAAAGCCGACGTAGCTAAGAGCCGGACGCTGTGTTGGTTATCATCCTGCCACCATCGGAAGAGCAGCTGACCAACAAATGAAGCGTCCGTCCCTCTATCTCCTGAAGATCCCTTGCCGGTCGTGCTACCGTCCACCTGGTAAAGGCGTGCATCTCTTTACATTAATGTAGCTGCGGTATGCGCTTACCACTTCATGCTGTGATATCTTCATGTAGATACCAAGACACATGGATATCTGATCTGAAGCGCGTAGAGGCACCAAACGCAAATTCTCATGTGGGATACACGACCGATTGTTTCAGATACGGACACGGAAAAAAACTGGCTGCAAAAGAAGTCATTCCACTACTAGCATCTTCTCTGCAAACGGAAACCCTGGAATCGAACAACACTTTTTTTTCATCTCCGTCACAGTGCCCCGGCAATTCTTTTCCGAAAGGCTGGTAAGCGGCTGCGGGAGCTGCTACTGTAGTGCACGGACCAAGCGGAGACCTTCGCCTTCACATCGGGACGACAAGCAGATCCAGAAATACACCCTCGCAGGCGAGAATGTCCTAGCTTCTCCTCCTGTCAATAAGCGCTTGCAACTGAGACGAAATGTCCGCTCTTCAGAACCAAGAAAGATGTGCAGCAACTCCTCTCCCCCTCGATCCGTCGCCACACCAGCAAGGTGCCACATCGGAGCACCAGTTCAATAGGCCAATTCCTCTCCTGTAAAACGTAAAACACCCGAGGAAAGTGCGAATAGATCAAGCACACTTCCCTTAGCTGCTTGGTCCGTTCTACTGAGAGGAACGGAACGAATGAACTTCGAGCCAAGAAGGAAACACATACTGTTGCAGGGAGTCACCGAGCCGCGTTCACGAGCGTGCCTCTCAACCCGACTCATTTCACAGCGGCCTCCCTTTTTGCATGTTGTCTCGTTAACTCATCAACTTGTTCGGTTCACTTCCCTCTCTCTCTTAACTTCGTTGACTGTTGGTGCGACAGTCGACCTTACATCTTTTCATAGTGAATCTGTCTTCATCCCTCAATTTTCTCCTACCAGTGACACGATCGTGTGTAGTGTGTCAAAACACCAGCCTTCCTCCCGGCGCTTCGCGCTTTGAAGCCCCGCAAAACTCTTCTTTCCGGAGCCAGGCTTCACGTTAGCAGACTTACTGATTCAGGCACCTACACAGGATGCTTACTCCGCGCCCGAGACAACAACCTGAACAGCAGCCTCCTCATAGCTGCTGAAGGTTTTCCGCTCGTTGTCTTACGCGTGGCTCTAACAGCTGTGCTTCTAGGGATACTCCTAGGTCTCTGTTACTAACAGCATTCTTCAGATAGGAAACTCCCGACTTTCTTCTTTCGGGACTTGCTCTTTGCTCCTTTCATGGTCCTCCCGTCCTTTGTTTCCAGGCCAAGAAGGGCATCGATTGATTGTCCGTTCAGCGTTCTCGTGTGTGGGTTCCTTCTTTTCGCTTCTGTGATCCGAGAAAGCAGATCCTAATGAAAGGACTTCTCTCTTCTGACCACAGAGAGAAGGAGTGCTTCCAATAAAGTTGAAGTGCAAGCATTTTCTGTTACTTTTACTGCTTTCGGAAAAAGGAAGTCGGGTTCTAACTGGGCCGCCGTCGTGCAGTCGCGGGGTAGAGTCAGGAGAGATTTCTGTCGTTTCTCTCTGTCTCTGTCTGTCTCCACAGTCGTGTCCCGTCCCCCCACAGCACCGTACCAGGAAACCATATCATTGTCTCTTCCTCATTATCTATGACAAAGTCTTGCTGACAAACGCTTTCTAGGAAGAACAGGTCGTCTCACCCAAGGAGCAGCTGTTTTTCATTCGTTTGTACACTTCAGATGATAAGGATCTCCACATTCTTCGTCGTTTGCCCTTGGTATTTGGATGGCACGGACATACTTGAACTTCCTGGATTCACTCGTCTCACCTGCTTCTTCGCGCTGTCAGGTGGGCTCGTCTCTCTGTTTTCTCCGTCTTCCCTTTTTTCCTGTTCAGCGGTAGAGAACAGGACCACCCCTTGTGGTCTTTTTTCAAAATCTTTTCTCTGTATCACCACCTCCCCCGTCTCTCCTCGCCCTTCTTCTGCTGACTCCTGTTTTCGATCCCTGTGTTGTCGAGGCTCCCGTAGCTCTGACGTGTTGCCTGCCTGAGGGGGTTATATAGAGGGGTATTCGTTACGCACCTATCTTCAAAACAATAGACTGTCTCTATGTAGGAAATCTCTCCAACTTCCACATGTTTCTTTCAGGGTGCCCACTGGATGATCCTCAGTAATGATGGAGAGAAAGCCGTTAGAAGAAGAAAGAGGAAAGATCAGTGTTTCTGTTGTGCATTCTCGTTCTCTTCCAAGGACTCACCTTTCCTCAGGCGGGATGGCCGATGTCTTTTCATCTTCATGGAAAGAGGAGAAGGAAGCCATTCTGATTGATTCTGATGATGAGGCACTTCTCATATCTGGATGTGATGACATCAAGACGGTAGAGGAGTTCTCCTCCCCGAGGGTGACATGGTGTCTAGACACCCCAAGTGGACACCACCATACAAAGGAAGAAGAGAGTTCCCATACAGCTGATAAGTTTCCCGATGATGGTGGTGGTGTCCAAATAGAATGTGGATTTTCACATAGGCAGAATGAGAGCAATGAGGAAGAAAGCGATCTGTTTTTTCCTTTTGACGATGAAGAGGAGATTGAATGGCTATCTGGGGAAGAAGAGGAAGAAGACGTCCAGACAACAACACAGCTTCGTCGACAGCGGCGAACACGTAGATATTTCTTATGGAATTCCACAGAAAGAAAGTTTGAAGAGACTTCTCAATATGACGGCGGCACTCCATATCCATCGCATGAGACAATCAACAAGAATGATGACGCTCCTCTCTCTGTCTCTGCTTCTCCTTCTGAGCTTTCTAATGAATTCTCTGCAACCACTCGGGAACAAAAGAACACCGCTCATCTTCCACACCCTCACTCCTCCTCCTCCTCCCTGGCGTCTTCTTCTTCTTCTTCTTCAGCATCTTCTTCCTCCTCTCTACTTCCTAAATCTCTTCGTCACACATTCTCAGACACAGAGCAGCACTTGTCGTCTTCACCTTCATCTTCTTCGCTACTCGTTGCCATACCTGGCTTTGGTGTGCATGTCAAGGGTCTTCCCTCGTGGTTTGCTCTTCCTCTCACTCATCCACGTACGCCCGAGGCAGTGAGAGATCTCTGGAGACGTGTAACACGGGATCTTCAAGCGTATCAAACTTTTTCTCTTTCCCCACATACTCCAGGCGATTCAGCGGACAAGAAGGACAGGAGAGAAGAGGAGACGCAAAGTTGTCTCTCTTCTTCTCCTTCATCTTCTCCTCAGTCTTCATCCTTCTTTTGCGTTGCTCAAGGCAGTAGGGACAAGACTGGGTGCAATGAAGGGGGAGAGAAGGACAACCACAGTCGTCTGAGTCCTAGTATGGATAGCCCGGAAGGAGGAGAGAAGGAGAATGAGAGAGACAATCGAGAGAAAGAGGATGTTTGTTGTCTTCCTTGGAAACCTACATGTGCGTTAGAAAAGGCAGGTTATCCTTCATGGGTGTATTTGTCGTCAGATGTTACTTTTCCGTCACCAGAGCATGCCAACGAACTGTGGGGTCAAATAGCACGAGATGTACATACACTCCGTCTGGAAAAGAAAAGACGACTGCGACAGAGGAACGCCACCATCGCATCAAGAGAGGAAAGGGAGAGTGTGATTAACAGGACAGAGGAGAACAAGAAGAGAAGAAGCGGAGAAGGAGAGTCGGTTTCTAAGAGAGGAAATGACGGGGGCTGTGAAGAAGTGAAGTCATCTCATGTAAGAATGAAGACATGTCATACCATGGATCAAGCGAAAGAGAGAGCGGATGACTATGTGAACGAGAAACAACCGTGTATCATTATCACAGGGGAGAAAAACAGAACGTTACTCCAACAAGAAAAGCAAGCCGATGGATCAGCTCGAGGCGTATATACACCCGGTGGCAATAATATGTTGTCGAATTGTACCAATCCTCTTCAACAATCAAGTAAAAAAGCCGGAAGTTCTGAGTTTGTATCGAAACTTCTTGTTCGCTCGAAACCTCTTTCTTCTTTTTTGTCTCATACCAATAAGAAGACAGGCTTTTCCTTCTCTGGCTCTTCTATGCTCAAAGCCACAGCAGGAGGTCGAGATCTTCCTGCCACTTCTCTCAGAAAAGCCGACGCCCCTACAACAGAAGGAAGTGTGGAAAGAAGAAAGGCGTTTCTCCGATCAAGGGAAGAGGAGAACGGAGAGGGACATATCTCCTCCTCTCTACAGAAGAAACAGAAAACGGGCACTTCATTGAGCTATCTTATTTCTGATCCAACAGCTCGTCAAACAGCATCAGCTAAACTGCCGCAGAAACCTCGACCAGGAGGACAAGGGAATGGAGCTGTGACTAAAAAGCAGAACGGAGGGGAAGTCGACAAAAGAGATGTGAAAGGCAATTCCACCAACAGCCGGCATGGAGGCGGGGTGTATGTACCCCTGGCTGAGAGATTGAGACCGGCTGTAAGTCTGAGCCCAAGTGTTTTTAGTCACGCGAGAAGAAAAGGATGAGAAGAATCGAATACGGGAGAGGACAGACCGTAGGTCTCTTTCCAGTATAGTTACCATGAGAATGAAAGAGATACAAAAGGAGAGGGAGGCTTTCTCAAAGAAAAGAAACAAGAAGGCGCACAGGTAGGGCTGTAGATACGCCAGTGAGGGGGGTGGAGGGGGGGGGATT
>NW_027157626.1:0-395 GCF_002600585.1 Cystoisospora suis
TTTTTTGCCTGAAGAAAGAAGCGGAAGTAGAGAGCTCTGAAGATACAGAGAAACTTCTGCAGCTTCAGATAGATGAGCTAGAGAAAGAGAAAAAAAAACTTGAAGAAATCCTAGCTAAAAGAAGAGACGAAATCCGACAGTCTTTTGGAGTTCTTATTGACGCCGCGAAATCCGAGGTTCAGTTGATTAAGGTATGGCTTGCATGCATGCAAATTCTCATTCTATGCTTTCTTCTCTATTCTCCCGCCTTTCTCTCTTCTTCTACGTGTCTTTATGTCAAATGCGCCTCTACAGATGTCCATAGAAAATAGATATCTATACACATCTTCAAGGTCAAGTAACGTACTCTGACTCTCGCATATGCATGTGTATGTCTAGATATAGATAGATAGATA
>NW_027157626.1:895-1057 GCF_002600585.1 Cystoisospora suis
TATATATATATGTATGTATATGATTACATTCATATATATAGGGATGAAGTACTGATAAGGCTCTGCTTGAAAGATCAAATATGCATACAGGCGAAGAAGCTGCTCCTCTCCTCTCCCAGAGAAAACACGAGATAAATATTTGATAGGTAGATAGATAGATGA
>NW_027157627.1:0-298 GCF_002600585.1 Cystoisospora suis
GCGGCCCGTGCCGGCGGCCGCCGCTATCCTCGCACTTCTGCTGTCGCCTATTAGCCGGCCCGCGAAGTCGCGTTGGCCGGCATATCAGGTATCCTGAGCTGATGACTACCAAGAGCTAATCTGTGGCCCCCACTCTTCTTGTCGATTCGTTGACACATAACCTCCGTTGCCCCTTATTGCTTTTATTCAATCCATCACTGACGGGCCCGACGTGCAACCAAGACACCCAGACACGGGACGCGCCATCGTCCGTCAGTCCTCACTAGAATGTGAGGGGGACATCCTGTAGCGGCAGAGG
>NW_027157628.1:0-8936 GCF_002600585.1 Cystoisospora suis
GGAGGCTTCGGAGGTTCTTCAACTTTCTTAGGAGGAGGTGGAGGAGGAGGTGAAGGTTCAGGGGGTTTGACAACCACCTTCGGACGAGGTGATGGAGGTGGAGAAGGCTTGCGAACATGAAGAGATGTCGTCAATTGATAGACGAAATCCAAGGAATGAGCATTGTGGAGATCCGCGGCGGCTTCATATTCTTCATCGAGAAATACTGAAAGAAAGAAGAAAAGAAAGTANNTTTGTATAGGGAGAGAGATAGATTAAAGAAAGAAGAAAAGAAAGTAGGAAAGGGGAAAAATGACTTCTCCTCGTCATGCAAACACTGGCTACAGTCTTTCACTGTACATGAAGTGAAGAGGTACATAGACACATCTTCATGGTGATCTGGAATCTTACATATACCTACAGATGATGTCCGTACAGTCGAAATGAGATATCTTTACCTATATAAACACATATAGATCCACAGAGAAAGAAACAGAGAATAACCGAGCTCTGCCTCCTCTACATACACGACTCGACAAGCACATACACTCCGATGTACACCTAATGGTAATGTCTGCGCAGAGGCACCATTCCTGAGAGCATAGGGCACAACCGACGTGTCTGTTCTTCCACACAGAAATGACATGTGCATCTGGACCTCTCTACATACCCTAGATTCATTCCTAGAAGAAGCAATTCTACGGGTGACCTCTCTCTCTCTATCTATCGATCGCGAGATCTCCAGGGACGTGGCGTGGTGTGTATAAATGAAGGAGAGCAGTCGTCGTATCTTTACGGTCACTTACATGCATCGTCGATGTGTTTTTTCTTGCCTTGTGGGAGTTTGTCATCTTCTTCATTCCCATTCGACTTTCCTAGAATCGAGACTTTGGCCCGTGGGGGAGGCCAGACACGATCAAGAACGGCTTGTCGACTTCGGATGAATCTAAGGTGTTCTTCTTGTTCTCTCCTCTTCCGGTCTTCTTTTCTTCTTCTTTTCTCTTCTTCTTCGTCTTCAAAATCTTTCCGATAGATACCACCGCTGCCTTTACTTCGCCGAGTAGACCTTCGCCCATCTCCTCCTCTCCCCCTATCCTCATGTCCTCTGGCTGGAGAGGGAGATCGACCCCCCCCCCTTATCTTCTTTGTTTTCTCTCCATGACTTCTACTACTGCTACTTGTCATCGCAGAAGTCCTATGAGGAGTATATCGAGAAGATCTGTCCGAAACATCTCGAGGCATCTTTCTCCGGACTGGAGAAGAATAGGTTTCTCTCGACTCATCGCACGATGATGCGAAAGAAGACGACGTTGAAGAAGACGAAGGAGACAAACGACGACGTCTCTGACGTGTAGAGGGAGTTATATCGACACATCGATCTACTATGATCTTCTGGGGAGGAGTCAAGCACAGAAAAAAACCATTCATAGACCAACATATCTCCCTCCTCACTACTCAGAAGTGAAGAGTGTCATATACCCTCTTTCGTACAATAACATTAAGAGATGAAAAGCAGACATCGAGAAGTCCGTAGATATGCGTCCATATAGAGAAAGAGATAAAATAGACATCTGCATAAGATACACAGTTCTATCAATAGGTCGTATACATAGACATATAGATGTAGAGAGAGAGGGGGAGACCTAGATACACACAGCTGGAATAGAGCATAGAGAGACAAATGGTGAGGTGACGTACCATGAAGGTAAATGAAGACATCTCCTCCTTGAAAAGAAAGACGAAGATCTTTCTTCTCTACGGGAACTGTCTATAGGTAGAACGAAAGAGTGACAAAGAGACAGTGTGAAAGAATGGGTAGTACTGATTTACACCGCGGGGGTGTCTATACAGTCCAAGTGATCATGGTCATCAGACATCCATACAGAGACATCCATCTATCTCTACTAAAACTACTCCCCTACCTCCCTCCTTCTCTCTCTACTCTTGCCCTTGCTATGCGAAATAAATCTCCGTGACCCCCATGTAGACATCTATCTATCTATCTCTTACCGGCCCTATGGATCAATTAAGAACTTATAATACTTGTCTACG
This sequence comes from Cystoisospora suis, assembly GCF_002600585.1. Taxonomy (NCBI): domain Eukaryota; phylum Apicomplexa; class Conoidasida; order Eucoccidiorida; family Sarcocystidae; genus Cystoisospora; species Cystoisospora suis. The sequence goes on from NW_027157628.1 coordinate 2,032, forward strand.
AGGAAGAGATAAAGAAAGAGAAGAATATTTTGAAGAAAGACATTCCTTCTTTATTTCTTTCTGTCTTTCTCTCTCTCTTTGTTTCTGTCTGTATACCTTGGAGAGAAGAATACTATCTTCAGCCTCAGAGAAGCCTCCTCCTCCTCCCCCGACTCCGGCTGTACGGAGATCTCTCTTCTTCTTCTGTTGTGCTTCAAAGAAAGCCTGTGTGCCGATAGGAAGAGCTTCTATCCACCCCTCACTCGTCCGCATGCCGCCGCCGCTGCTTAGGCCTAGCCCCCTGCTATTATAGGGAGAAGAACCAGCTCGGGTCGCCATTCTTCTCCAGCCATAGAACACACAAGCGAAGGAGAAAAAGAAGAGGAACGGATACGAAAGAAAAAGGAGGAGAAAAGAAAGAAGGAGAGAAAGAAGAGAGGACAGACAAACGAGAAGAGTGCAGGAAAGAAGAAGAGGAAGCAAAAGAAGAAAACAGGAGAAGAGAGACGAAGAAACAAGAAGGGAGAGTATGTCTATAGATGTATGAGGATGTATGCATTTCTAGAATGAGGAGACATCCATTCAGCTGCCGCAGCCCCTTGTATCAAACAGGAGAAACAGACCTCTGCTTTATCGCCCCTCCCCCACAATCCACCACCTCTTTTCCAAGGAGATGTGGAAACAACTCCTGGAGGGAAGTTGTCTTTAAGAAAGAACAAAGCGGCGAATCTGAAGAAGAGGATGAAAAGCGTGAAGCTTCTCGTAGAAGAGAATGAAGAGGAACGCGAGATGTGTTCGAGTACAAGCGTGGAAAAAGAAGATGAAGATACCCCTGTCTTCTTTCCGTTCAGCCAAAAGGAAGAAGAAGAAGTCGATGTGATTCAAGGAAGTCCTCCCTCGTCACCTTGCAAGCGGACAAATTCAGGTGTACGTACACCCTCCACTTAGTGTATTTCACAGATACACCCCCGGCACCAAGTCCAGCCGCTGTGAAAAGAGAGAGAGGCGACTGGCAGTGATATCTAAAGAAAGGGAATGCGTCGAGGGGTCTAGAGTCTCTCTAAGGAGTGTATAGATGAAGAAGCAAGGCTTGAAAGGAGAAAGAGCAGTCAGACAGGGAGAAGAAAGAGGTGAAGAGGATCTCCGAGAGAAAGAAGAACACGAGGAGACAAACCGCAATAACCCGCGGTATACGTCGAGGGGGGGAAGGGCAGAAGGAAGTCAGAAAGCGAAGAAAGAGAATCGAGAGATAGACAACCCCGGGGAAAGAGGGTTGTGCCTGATGTATGGAGTATTGTATTCTTAGGAATGCCCCTTCGTGACTCCGGGTCAGCTTAAGAGAGGACGACGAAGAACGAAACAAGAACAGGAAGAAGAGACCGATGAATCTTCTGTACAAGAATGACACGAGATCGGAGCACGCTCAGTTGAGAAGAACAATGAAAGACAAATAGACTGGAGTCCTTTCTTCGCCCAGCAAAGAAATGAAAAAAGGAAGAGAAAGGGTATACATCGTTCAAATGAAGAGAATAAGCCAAATAGATGAAGCCCTTCTTCTCTCTCTTTCCGATCTTAAAGCCTCTCGGGAACGGCAAGAATAGAAACCGTCGATGCTTGCAGACGGGCCAACAACATGCGGCGGCCGCTCTCAACCTTTCTCATCCCTTCTCGCCTTCATTTTGTCCGCCGATGGGAATGAGAGAGACTGAACTCAGTGAAAGAATTGAAAAGAACGGTATCTTGTTTCTTTCTTGAAATAAACAACCGAGAAAAAAGAGAAAAGAAAGGGAAAGTCGCATGAACAAGGAGCTAAGAAGGGTGGGACCGGGACCTCAACAAGCAGAAACAACAGAGCAGCAAGCAAGGGATGGATGGATGGATGGGACTTGCGGTGTATGTACAGCTGCGAAACAGCTCAAGTAGCCACCCCCACCACCACCGCAGCGAAGGAGAAAGTCCCTAGGATGGTCGATGAATCGATGGACGGCCCTTCCTCCAATGGTCTTGGCATCGATCTATTCTCGCCACAGGCACATGACCTATTCTGCTGACGTTTTTCATGCGAAACAGACAAAACGGCTTTTCAAAGGACTGGATCTATCTATCTCTTTCTAGCCCTGTCCAGACTAAGTACACGAGGGCCTCTAGAGGCCAGCAGTTTATGAATGGAAGCGTCCGAAGAGAACAAGAAGAGAAAGACGGTGAAAACGTCGTGTTTCTTTGCACTGCTTGGTTGCTGCCAAGACAAGATTCCCTCGATCATCGATTGATCGGTTCATCGACACTGGGGTCGTCCACCGCACCAATTGTCATCCAGAGAAGAAGAAATCTTTTCTGCAGATCAAAACCAAGCAGAGAGAGATTCTCTGGTGTTCCATTGCTTAATATGTACGATTCAGCTTCTCAAGGGAGTAATTTCCCTACCTGACACAGAGGCCGATCGCAGCATAGGTTGGGGGGGCAAGGGCGGACTGGAGCACGCGCTCTGCTCTTTTAGCTGTACGTAGTAGACAAGGAGACTCCACCGCTCGCACTAGGGGTTGTCTGCTTCACCGTAGGCATCATTTTTCTTTCTAGATTTGTGAGAATCTGAATTTGTCGTATCTTTCATGCTTCAAGGTCGTAAGTTGGGGCAGCGCAATAAGTGAAAGAAAAAAACGATCTTCTTTCTTCTCAGAAAAAGTGAGAAGATGCGCGCCCGGCAGGGGCGAAGCCAATGTTGGACTCCTTGAGGGTAGGGAGCTAGCTGCTCTCTGCGCGTTCTCCATATCTCTCACCACTGTTGTTCGTGAGGGGCTTTCCCTTTCGATCTCTACCAGCCACTATTGCCGGAAAGAACGGTGTTACCCAGAGTCGAAAAAGACAGATGTGTAGAGCCAGCCGTCTATGGTGTGATGAATAGGCTTCTTACATCCAAGAAAGTCTCTCCGAAAAAGGGAATGGTAAGCAGCAGCAGCAGCTACGCCAGTCACCGCAGCTAAGGGCGAGGTGTGTAGCTATTCGATACCAATGAAAACATACACACCAACTGCGCGGATAGCTTCAGCCTCAAGATCTTGTTGAACTGACGTCCTTACTCGGGTGAAAAGAAAGGTGATTTACGAAGAAAGAGATAACTAACTTTTCTCATGAAAGGGTCACCAAGAAAAGCAGAGGTTCAGTACGGAAAGAGTACAGAGCGCCCTGTACATGCCTGGAAAGGATAGCAGATCTACCTTCATTGAAGTTCAAAAAGTCCTTTCTTGTTACGTCCGTGCGTTAGCTCTTCTCATTTGGGTCATGTGCAGATAGTGCTTCTCTTTGATAAGTTCAGGTGAAGAAACATCCATCGTGTCAGTTAAGAAATCGCACTCTCGAAAGCAAGAAGAAGTCTTCAGTGGAATGAATAGTGAGAAGAAGGTGCTACAACGCGCATACCCTTCTCTCCAGCTCCAATCTCTCTTCGAGTCACTTATCTCTTACCTTTAACCTAGCTGTCTGCCTACCTTTGACCTATCTATCTAGCTCTCTTTAATCTCTTTATCACGTCTACTGGGAAGAAAAGAGAGATGAGGGATCCGGCAGTAGTAGTAGTAGTAATAGCTGCAAATCGTTCACTCCTAGCGCAGCTAAGAAGCTTTCGCCAGAGAGAAAAAACGAGTGTCTGGTCCCCTCGAAAGAAAATGTCTGCAATCTTTCTTCTTCAACTTGCAGACAGCCACCTTGCCGACAACAAAGGAGTGAAAAGCCCCTCCATTATCACTTGAAAAGGCACATGCGCACTATGAAGTTTCTTAAAACCTTGTGAGAGAAAAAAAACGAAGTACCCTCACTTCATACATGGAGCTGTTCGCTTCAGGTGTACATACACCGGAAACATGTCATGTTACCAGATACTAAGGAGTCGACATACTGAATAACGATAGTGCAGGAGCAGATCTACAAGAAAATAAGATAGGATAGTTTCCTTATAGGTGGTAACTTCGACAAGACAGATGTACTTGTTCAACTCAAAAAACTGAGAAAGAATTAAAAAGATGGAAGGAATACGAAACAAAGAAAGAACAGAAAAGACGAAACCCATGTGAAAATACACCCCCCCTTCAGGAAATCTCCTACCTATTCACCCCATAAGAGACACTTTCACGGAAACTCTCTATCTTCTCGAGTAACTATGTCCTTCATAGCGACAAGAAAACTCCCCGAGGAAGACAGCACCGGCACTACTCTCGATTCATCGCCCGAATCGCTTCCTTTTCAGAGAGAAACGAAACGATGCCGTAACCTACAGACATCTCAAGAGATGAACTGGCACATATAGACAAATAGAGATAGTACTAATAGATCGAGAGATGATAGACAAGTCGGCAGTGAGAAACCTTGTAGATCTCGCCTTTTGTTATTGCCGCTTTCACAAAGATGAAGGCTACGAGATGTTGGTTCTCTTCAGAATGCCCCCGGTACATCACATGCCGGGGAATCCGGTCCTTCTTCTACTGCTCCGAGAGAGCAGGCAAGGCCCACAGGAACTTTTCTTGAGTAAGCGTTCACTCGTTTCTTTCCATGCTATCTTATCAACTAGCCCCCCCCTCCCTCCAAACACCATGACATTTCAGGTGTACATACACTCTGACGTTGCTCTTGACCAAGAAAACTCGTCACGGGAAGTGTTCCTGCGTTCAGAGTCTTCACAACTCACAAGAAGTGCTTCTTATCTGATTCTCTCAATTGTGTAGACCCTTCTTCCTCCTGAATCTTTTCTTTCTTTTCATTCATTCCTTTCATGGCATTCCCTTCCCTCCCGGGTGTATGTACGCCCCATCTGCACATCACACCTCCTCCATGTTACTTTCTCCTTTTCACTCAACTCTCACAACCTGTTCTCCTTCCACCATAGCTCATCTCTCCATTCTACACCTCCGCCTCTACAAATCCACTTCTAAACTGCTTTCTCTCCTTCTTCTCTTCAACTCGTTTGACCTTCCGTGCCTTTCCCTGTCGCCTCAAGATTCTTCTGTCGAGTTTCTCGGACGCACTTTTTGCATGTACTGTGCCCATCGTTTCCTCCTTCTCCCCCTTGTCCACCCGTTCCCTGGTGATTCGCCTTCTCCTCATCGCCGCTACTATTGCCACTACTACTATCACTCTCACTCGAAGACTCTCCGAAAGGTTTCTTCTTATGAAAGATACAGCATTTCTTACTTTTCTTCTTCGCCATATTCTCGTTATCTACAATATTCTGATCCCAACTCACTCGACGGGGCGAATGCTCGCCTTGTGGAGAACCTGAAGAAGAGAGTAAAGTCCCTCTTTCTCCGTCACCTTCGAGAGCTGCTCGCACATCTCCTGAGGATGGAGATGGTGAGATATGCACAACAGCCGCTGCTTGAGGCATAAGGGTTGTCGTTGTAGTGCTACTGCTACTGCCTCCGCTCCTTGCGCCACTCCCCCCACAATGAGTTGGACTCCGCGACGACATGATGTTTAAGCTTGGCTTTTCTAGATAGAATCGGGGAAGATTCTCACAGCTGCGGTGATTGAATTGAAGAAGAGAGCGTCACGAGAAGAGGAAAGAGGGAAGAGAATGTCAGAAGAGAAATGCTTTGCTGGCAGACCAAAGAAAAAGGGCGTAAGCGACCCAGCCAATCGATGACTTGGTGAAAGAAAGAGATGACTGGCACAGCTGGAAAGACGAAGAAAGGCGAATGAAAAGATGTGAGGCAACAGATAGTACTACTATACGTGATCAATTTGAATGAAAGAGAAGACCACAGGAAAGAATAGAGCGATCGCGATTCTTTGATCAAAAGCACGGGAGTCCCCCGTATGAGGACCTCTTAGAATGAAAAAAAGAAATCTCACCAGACTTTGGTGAAACGGCACCTCAAGAAAAATCACATGAGGTTCTCCTGTTCTTCCATTCACGCGTTCTTTTCTCCCCCTCGAGCTCCCTCTCCTCCCGTCAACAGGAACAACTTAGTGACCGTCCTAGATGAGGTATAGAAGACCCGAGACAAGGGAACCGAGAAAAAGAGCAGAGAAATGCTCCTCACAATCGAAAAGAACTGGTGCGGAAAACACGAAAAACGAATACGAACGAGTGCGTCACGCAGTCTTTCCACGGGGGAGGGAGACAAGGGCAAGTAGGCGGAGAACCATTCAATAATCTTATATCCAGAATGATTGACCCCAAAACGAAAGCGAGACAAGAAAAGAAGGGGAAAAGCTTGTATGTCAAGCGCTAACAATGAGAGAACGTACGGATTTATCTCGCAGCTCAAGCGATTCACAACGCAAAGCACAGCGCGGCGCAGAAGGAAGCGCGGGAGCTACTGGGAACCTGAACGACATCTCCAAGTTCACCTCGATTCGCGTGGCTGCCTCACCATCCATCTATCTGATCAGAGCTGTCGAAAAACTCCCCTGCTGCGGGCAAAGATGGCCACCGGAAGACTTCGTTGGGCTGTGTCTTTGCAAAATGACTCGGCCCGAGAGTCTTTTTCGCCGCAGATGATATCCTTTTTTCTAGCGGAATGAGCACGTTGTTTCTTGACGTCTATCGATAAGCTGCCAAAGCCCGAACTAACATGATCCATTTCTCTAAGAGTACCAGTGAGACAAACGCGTGGGCTTCTTCGGTGGTGCCACAATTGAAGCTACTACAGCCAGAACGAAGAAGTCGCCGACCGGGCTCGAAGAAAGACTGAAAGACTGCTGCGTGTCTGGTCGGGTGCCGGTCGTTTCCCTCAAAGAGGGGAGTACTGGCTTGGCTCGCTCCAGTCCCATGGGGCACCGGGAGGGAGCGGTTGCTGCTTTGATCGACAGTTGGTAGGAAGGTCTACTTGGTTAGCCCACCAGAGCAGCGGTTAATAATATCGAGTGAAATAGCTATCAGAGTAGAGACGCAAATACCGCGTATGATAGTGTGCTGCCACGCACCCGCGTTC
>NW_027157628.1:9033-14525 GCF_002600585.1 Cystoisospora suis
CCCGAGCTCCTCTCCCGCTCGAGGCGATCGCAGGCTTCCCGCGGAAGTTGCGTTCTACCTGTTGCCGTGCGTTTCTGACGCTACGGCACTCTAAGGCTCCACGGTGGGGCGCAGTAAGGCGGACTTCAGTTCTCTCCGAGGGGCGTTGCGTTGTAGCATTCTTTGATTCCTTCAGAACTGTGAGCCTACCCTTGCTGTTCCCCACTACGCAACACTCCGCCACTGCCACGCAGGCCCCGCGCCTCCCCGCGGCCGCTGCCCTGACGGTCGCGGGCGCCCTTCTCCTCGGGTGGCGCCGACTACCGGCCGCCGCTATCCTCGCACTTCTGCTGTCGCCTATTAGCCGGCCCGCGAAGTCGCGGTGGCCGGCATATCAGATAGGAAGTCAAAAATCGGAAGTATTGCCGATCGGAGAGGTCGCCGGGTTGAAACGAAGGGAGGGACTTCCACCGGAAGAGCCAACGAGCGAGGAACGCCGAGGACCGCGCGACCGCCTGCCTGCCTTCTGCCTTTGCCGGCGGCGCCGCGATTCACTCGCACTGGTCACACGGGTACAGAATGGAATGTGTGTGAGTGCGCTGTGGGCCTCGTCAAAGGCAGGAGACTTCTGGGTCGACGTATGCGGATGGTGGAAAGGTAAGCGTCACCTAAGCATTTTGGGAGTCCGAGCGCCGTTGCAACTGCTCTTTAGGATAGGCGGCAGCCTCTTCTTTTTCTTCAGGAGAACTGTGACTGGATATTTCAGAGTGGTACAAACAGAGGAAGCCAGCCAGGGATGAAGCGTTTCCTATTGAGGAAGGGCGCTGGCGTAAACGTACGAAGATAGCTTGGGATAATTTTCTTGCGGGAGAACGAAGCCGCCCGGGCAGTGGCACCTCCAGCTTTCTCAAGCACACGCATCGCTACGTCGGCTTCCTCAAGGACACAGCGACGCCGAAGCCAGCCCCGTGTGCAAGACCCCTGAGGAGGCAACTACCGGAGAGTTTGGCAGGGAACTTCTGTCTTCGGGCAGCTGCATGCCGGGGAATTGCGACGAAGTGTCATTCACGGGCACTCAACTGCGGAATTTCGCTCCCTCTGCGTCTCCCTTGCAGCGGACGGCAGCAACGCCAAGCGCCTCGTCGTGTACTCGCGCTCCGTGGACAGTTTTTCGTTTCAATATCTCAAGTCAGTTAAAAAGAGGCTCGTTGGCTTTGCTGTCATTAGTGGTTTCCCTTAAGTCAGTTTGCTGCTGCTGCTGACCCTCTTTTCCTGCGTTTCGGCGGTCATCTTTTCTTACTTTCCATTCTGCCTCTCCTCCTGAGGCTCGAGCTCAGAATCTCAAGACAGGCACGATGGCGGGGGGCACGGGCTACGCATCGGAAAAAAGCGTTCGCGCTTTGTGGTCATACATTTTCTCTCTTGTCTGGTTTGGCATGTTTTTGAAGGCAATTCTCATTCATGGGGCTTCTCCCGAACAGGGACAGCTGGATAACCCGGGGACGGCTAATCAGACAGCAAACTGCGTCATCACTAAAGAAGTTCAGGATATTGCCTTTGCCGCCACACTCTCTCCGACAGTCGATACTGTTAAGCTTGAGTGTTCGATGGGTCCCAGTCTAAACTCTGACAAGATGATTGTGGAACCTTCCCTTTCCAGGGGTTCGGATCTTGTTTGCCCGGCGACGGGGAAACTGGTCGACTGCGGCTTCAAGCTCTATGGGGAGTACCTGAAAATCAAGGAGATTTGTGGCCAAAACTCAACAGTGACGCCATACGAGAATGGCAAGAAAGGAGGGTTCGCAGTCAAGGTCCCTAAGGAGGATCGGAAGCCGGGGCTGGACAGATTGTTTAGGGTAGGATGCGCTCCTTCAAGGGCTGACGCGGGTATTCCTACCAACTCATGCCATCTGGACGTCACTGTGCCGGCCACAGAGTCAGCAGTCAGCGATAAGCAAGTAGTTTCGTGCAGTTACGGAGCGAACAGTAACCCGAAAACTCAGCAGGTTTCTGTAGATCCTTCGAAGAACCACGTCACGGTGGATTGTGGGACAGAGGGTGATATCGCTCCATCTACCTTTGAAACAGCCTACTGCTCAGATGACAAGCTGACCTCGTGTGATAAGAAGTATGCGGATCTTTTCACAGGGTATCAACCAACGTGGTGGGGGTCTGTCGGTGGCGCTAGGACGGTCACCATTCCGAAGGATAGCTTTCCGGAGACGGCCAAATCGGTGTATGTTGGTTGCAAGCCGAAGGCCGAGCTTGTCAAAGGTGCCTTAAATCCAACACCGTGTATTGTTCAAGTCACTTTCACTCCAAAGGGCTCATCCGCTAAAGGTTATTCTGGAGTACATGTCACCCTTTTTGCTGTTCTTTTCGCCGGAATGGGGTGGTCTGTCATTCATTTCTAAACTAAACTGCCTGTCAGCTCGGAGTGCGGGTGACTCTCAATACAGTTGCAAAGGAAGTAAATCGTCTGACTGAAATGATTGCCCGTCCTGGACGGGTTTGTCTGTTCAGTCGGGGCTGCTCGAAAAGGGATCACGAGCTTTCTCTTTATGTAGTGAAGTGGCGGACATGGAAGCGATGATGTGGCTCGGTTATGTCGGGTGGTTTGTGTGGAAGAACAAGCGGAGGAGGGCTTTATTCTTCTTGTACATGATTAGCGTTGTCTCACTGCATGGCGAATATGAGTCTTGCAGCGGAGGTGTGTCGTTTCGCGTCACGAAGGTAGTGATGCTTGTTAGAGTTGACAGATGTCAGTAGAGAAGGTCGGTGAAATGCCTCAACAAAGTCAGTTACGGCTGAGAAACGCTGGTAGAAAAGTGTCGATCAAATGCCGATCCGTCGTCGTAGGTCTTGTTGGCGAAATGGAAATACTTGACTAGGGTTTCCCGAAGGTTTCACTCATCATCAGCCACAGCAGGGCTTGAGGCGATCCACATGATGCCGTTCATTCTTCTCTCGAGGCAAAATTTTTTTCCCGCGTGGATGAAATGATCCGTCGATTTTTCTCCGCTCGTGCTTCGCGTAGATCTCATCACACCGGCTGTCCTTTGACGACGGTAACACAGGCAGCAACTTCTTCGTAAGATCTCTTGGGTGCAGTTTGGTGCTTAGTGCATCTTGATCATCCTGTCTGGTGACAGACAAGGAGTTTTATCTGTTAAGCAGCTGATTCTGTGAGGAATTCATTCCAACCTCTCAGAAAGTAGCGGTTGTTGACGGAGTAGCCCGCCCCCCCCCCTCCCCTTTTCTGTGTATACTGAGGACGTAATTCACCCGTTAGTTCTGTAGGTAAGTGACAGATACGGTCAGTGGAAGGAAGCTCTTGCTGAACTACCGGACTACTGGAGATCATTAGCCTCGAACAGTGAAAAAACGGTAGGCATTTACAGCTTTCGTAGGGACAGAGTCAGGTCGTCTTTCCCTCAGCACTCCGTAGGGGCGGTATTGATGGATCGCTTGACAGCAAGGTTCCTTTCTCGGAAAAGGGTTCTTACCCCTTCCTTTGAAAAGCACGTCTTCTTCATGGCTGCGTTTCTGCAAGTATCTTTCTCGGCTTCTCCTTGCTTCGTACTCGCAAAGATTCATCACTACCCTGCACCGACAAGATAAACAGATGTCTTGCCTTCTCTTTCATCTTCCGCGTATCGCTTGTCGGTCATTTTCAGGGTAAATTCATGAGTAGATCTGATCTTTACCTTGTACCACAAGATGGATTCAGTTAACGACACCTCTTAGATTTCTATGGATAGAGGTAAACGGTGAATGAGAGATTAGGAGTTGTCTGAAGAGGAGATTTCGCGCATGAAGGGCAACCACTCTGCTTTTTGCATCTTTCTACTCCGCTGCTACTTACACGACAACGGAATGCTAGCTTTTTTTCGTCCCGCTCAAGACTACAAGTCGACAAGGTGTGGAGTAGCTAGTATTAACATGACCTGATACAACCTGGCATATGTGACGAGTCGAAAGCCTCATCACAAGGCTATTCAATCCGTGAAAGAAACAACTGGACGTCAGTCTTTCTTTTTGGTTTCTTCCACTTTTAACCCTTATCGAGAAAAAAGCAGTCACATTTCTCTCTTCACTGCGTTGAGAAGCAGTAGAGGTGAACGAAGAAAGGACTGCCATAGCGGTGTCTGGACTGTGGCAGGAGGATCCTCCACGGAAAAATGCTCACCCCGGCTTCTGAAGGCATTCCTTTTCGTCTTTCTCTAAGCACAGGTGTGCTTCCTTTTGAGGCCTCTCACTACTTGATGAGACTTTTACTTTCTGAAAGCCAGATGAAAAGAAGGGCGAGTCTTCACAGGTGGCGTAGGGTGAGGGAGGTAGACAGAAATCATATCGTTTGACGCCCCTGACGAAGCAGTCCGACGCGCCTTGGGTAGAAAGAAAGTGTCAATAAGAAGCACGAAGGAGATACATGAAGGGTAACGCGGTGTGATGAATTGGATATTGAAAGGAAGACACAGATATCGATACAAAATCGAGGTGAACACTTACACATTCAAACAGAGGTAGACCGCGGTGTTTGTCGTACTTGTTCTCCGCTTCCATGCAACGGAAACTTGAACTCTTTTCACGGTATTAGTTGCTACGGCATTAAGACATCCGTCCCTCAGCTTGTTGAGAAGAACACCACGACTTGGGGGAACGCGGAAAAGATCCATCATCTCTTAGGGTGCAGGGACGACTTCTGTAACCTCATGAGAGTAGGATCATCGAGAGAAATCGATGCGTTTATGACCTACCAACCGACTTCACTTCGATGAACCGACCACTCACTCTGCCGAGGCATGCATGCATCTTCGACTTTCCCGTGCCCCGTTGCATGCCGGGCATTATGCCCTTTTAAGCCTTTTTCTTCACATGATTGCCTCCTCCATGCGCGTTTTCTTTCTCCTTTTTCTCTTCCTTCGAGACGACGGGAGGGACTGTGACAGTGTACTACGAGCTCCGGGCAAATCCAGTGTCGGAGCCTTCCTCTCCCGTCCGCTCTTCATTCCTATCCCGCACGCATACCATGTGTATGTACACTCGAAACACAGCTTCCCACAGGACGACTCAAATCCTATCCCTGGATTGTTTTTCTCCAGTTTCTTCTTGTTCTTCTTCGTTTCTTCTGCCCTTCTCCGACTTCAGCAATTCTATTTACGATCGAAACTTCTCCATCTCCCAAAGGGAGAAAGTTAGTTGTTCCGTCATTCATCACCGTGTGCATGCAGGTCAATAGCTGTTACGGCGGCATCGAAGAGAGAGCCCTCTTTCCTGTGTAGATTTCTTGCTAAGGATTCTTTAGTTGCCTCTACACAGGAGCGTTTCTTAGTCTTCTTTCATTAGGTTCCTCTCTCAGGAAAAGAGGGAATTCGGTGAGCCTCTCAAATCAGCAAGTGAAGACTCCCTTCTCCTATCCAACGAACCCGGAGGCGTGACTGGCTTTCTACCTTTTATGTGTCAATCTATGGGCTGTACATCTCTTTTTCTTCTTCTTTTTTCTTTATCTT
>NW_027157628.1:14607-15896 GCF_002600585.1 Cystoisospora suis
GGGGGGGGGGAGGACAAGGGGTCGGAGGGAGATTCTCTTCTTCTTCTATGGGGGGAGGAAAGTCAAAAACTAGACACGGAGGAGGTGGAGGTCTAGCGATTGATGTGTCTACTTTTACAAAAGGAGAGAATAAAAGAAAGATCAAAAGGTCGACCAATGGTATAGATCACTATGGATTAGATGAAGTAGAAGAATCGTACAGGTCTAGGGAACTTAAGAATCTAAGAAAAACGCAAGGAAAAGGAGGAGGCGACTTTGACGGAGATCTCGTAAGATTCAACGATAGCGATGATGACGATTATGGAGGAGGTAAGTTGTCTTCTGAAGAAGAAAGAGAAGTACGAGTAGTTTTGATGTATAGACTTTCTTCATGCGAAGAGGAAGATGAACAAGAAAANNGCGGGATACTTTAGGGAACGAATTCGAAGGGTACGGGAAGAGGAAGATGAACAAGAAAAGAAAGAGGATGGGTCGGGATGAATAGAAAGACAAGAAGAAGGGAGCAGGATGCACGTGAAGTTCTCATTGTTGGTGGAGGAGGCAATGCTGATTAAGATTCCTTCTTTTTTTCTTTCTTTCTTATCTCTTTCCTTTCTTTTGATCTCTTCCTTTCTTAAGTTTATCTTGCTTTTCTCTTTTTTCTTTCGTTAGTTTTTCTTTCTTGAAGATCAGCAATCCATACGTATACGAGGAAGGGAGGCGTGGCTGGCTCGAGATGTTTTCTCCTTCTCCGAGCTGTCCATTCTCGGGGTGTCTCTATGAGAAGGTAGAGATAGATAAGGCTGCTGATATGGGACAGACATTTCTTCTCTTTCCCCCGCAGGATGAAGAGAAAGGAGATGCTGTCTTAGCGACCCCCATGGAGTTCGAAGCAATGGGGTGTATGTACACCTGAAGTGATGATGCCCTAACTCCCTACTCACATATGAACTTATTGTTCGAAAGATAGCTGACACTCGAGATACATTCGTACAGATATCTGTTTTCTGCATGCATACAGATCTATCTGTATCCACATGAATGGAGGGGGGGAAGGCCTGTGTCTTCCTTTTTCAATCTATTTTTCAATCAACGTCTTTCTCTCTTTCTTCCTCTCTTTCACACACTCTCACATAGAGAGGAACAGACGCACCTCACATCTCTCCATCTCTTTTGATCTATCTGATCCATCCTCTACTACTACTACTATTACTACGAATCAAGGAGGGAAGGGGATTCTCTCTGTCTTTATATCTCATTCTTCGTCTTCTTCTTTTCATAATAGTCGTCATGCTCTCAATCCTTCTTCT
>NW_027157629.1:0-120 GCF_002600585.1 Cystoisospora suis
ATGTCAATCGGTTAAGTTGCAGTGTGGTTCGATCTCCCTCCTTCGTCGGTTTCTTCTAGCGTTCCTCTCGATCTCTTCAACGGTCCTGTACATATCTATGGAAAGAGAGAGAGAGAGAGA
>NW_027157629.1:240-615 GCF_002600585.1 Cystoisospora suis
CCTTCATTTCTTCTTCTTCTTCAGCTTGGCTTCAACAAGACAAGGAGAAACGAGTCTTCTCTCTTTCGTTTCTTCTTCAACAGTGAAGAGAGAAGTTGCCATCAAACAGCCTGTCAGTGTTTTCTTTGTGTCTTTCTATGAGATATCTCTTTTTCTATCTTCTTTCTTCAGGATGGAAAGGCGAGAGGCAGACCAAGAGGAAGAGGTCGAGGAGAAGAAGACCGAAGTTCAGCAGAGAAGAGAAGCCGAAGTCATCGGGCAAGTAGTCGGAGTATCGATTCTAGCGATCCGTATCGAGCTAGCCAATGTTCCTCCTCACCAAGGGGGGATGTTGGAGATGAGAAGGAGAGAAGGAGACTCGAAGAAGAAGAGGAG
>NW_027157629.1:677-3633 GCF_002600585.1 Cystoisospora suis
AGAAGAAAATCCTGAGGTGAGAAGAGGAAGAAAGAATAGAGAGGATAGTCAGAGTCATTCATCCTCTTCTTCGCATCACACAAGACATAAGGGTGAGAGAGAAGAGGAGAAGAGACATCTGGATGACGAGGAGGAGGAGGAAAGAAGAAGAAGAAATGCAAAGAACGCCAAGATGACTTCGCCAAGTGTGAGAAGGAAATTAGAGAAAGAAGCCACTCCTAAGCGGCTAGGAGGAGGAGGAAGAAAAGATGAAGAAGAAGAAAGAGGATTTCTCGCTGCAGAGGGAGAGAGAGAAAGAAACACAAAGTCCAGATCTCTATCTAGGAAGCATGAAACGGCTCATCATAAAGAGAGGCCTCTGTCGTCTTCTTCTTTATCTTCTCGTCATCTTCATGAGGGTGGTAATGCTACTAGCAGTAACCATAGTAATAGAAGAAGAAGAAGCTCCTCGTCTTCTCGTTCCCCCCGGCGGGGTAGAGAGACAGAAGAGAAGAAGAGAGAAAGAAGAAGAGACGATAGGGATGGAGGTCATGCGGAGAGAAAGGCCGGGACGCATCATCATAGGAGTAGTCGCCATGGTGTGAACGAGAGCCCCCAAGGAGAGAGAAGAGAAGAGGAGCCTTGCGATGAGAAAGAAGGCGAGGAATGCGAAAGTCTTACGAGGAGAGAAAGACTCGAGAAAGACGGTGAAGAGGGATATTTTTCTCCAAAAGATCTTCATCTCCATCCTGCAGAAGAAAGCGATGAAGATGAAGAAGAAGAAGGGATGATAGTTATGAGAGAAGAAAGAAAAGATCGAGAAGGAAGAAGCTCTTTATCATCTTCTTCTTCTCAAGGACAGAGGGCGGGGGTCCGTCCTCCCCACCATAGCAGATCTTCTTTCACGAGCCTCAGTAAGAGAGAAGAGAAGAATCGAGGTGCATCGCATGACGGCTATGAACGGGGGTGTAGTCGTGAAAATGAAGAGAGAAGAGAAAGAAGGGAGAGAGAAGGAAGTGTCAACGATGGAAGAGAAGAAGAACGAGAGGAAGGGGAGGAAGAAGAAGAAGATCTACCTAGCCCTATCACACGGCGAGAAAGTGAAGAATCGATGATCGATGAGAAGCATCGAAGCTTTGACCCCCTGAATGAACTCAAGAAAGAAGAAGAAGAGGGACGAGAAGAAGGAGAGGCAGAAGACGAAGAAGAAAAAGAAGAAAGACGTTGCTATCGGATATCTTCCTCTTCTTCTCTTACGTATTCTTTCGAATCCTCTTCTTCAAGGACCAGAGAAGATCATCGCAGCAGGAGCGATTGCTCTCGCTCAAGAAGGAGTAAAGAAGATGAAGAGAAGAGAAGACATTTCGAGAGAAGAGACGACGAAGAAAAAGAAGAGCGAAAAAGAAGCGATCGGAGTCGCCAAGAGGGAGAAGGAGAGAGACTGTTAGAGAGGAGAGTGCGAGAGGAGGTTGAGAGAGTAAGGAAAGGGAAAACTTCGATAAAGAACGCTCGAGCTGACGGAGAGAAGAAGGACAAGAAGAGAAAGAATCATGAGGAAGAAGAAGAAGAAGCGGGCGAAGGGACGGAGGAGACAAGAAAGAAGAAAGCAACCGAAAGTGATGTAGAGGAGAGAAATCCAAGAGAAGAGCGACAAGAAAAGACGATGAAGCGAGAATCGAGCAGACCATCTTCAAAAAAGACGACAGATCGTGAAGAGAGGAAAGAGGAGACACCAAGAGAAGGCCTCGATCGTGGCGAGTCTGAAAGAAAGAAGGAGAACCAGAAGAAAGCAGATGAAGAGAGAGGGAATGAAAAGAAAGAACAAGAAGAAAAGGAAAGAGATAACGAGGTAGAAGAAGAAGAGAAAGAAGAGCTATTCACCCCTGATCCTGTTGACGGAGAAGGAGAGATGCTTCTCACTCCTGAGATAGAAGATAGAGGAGATCGTGAAGAAGAAAGAAAGAAGAATAGTGATGATCGAGGAGAAGAAAGAGAAGACGCCGAAGAAGAGGAAGAAGAAGAAGAAACAAGTGGAAGCTTATCATCTCTCAACGCAGAGCTTGAATCAGGTCGTAATGTAGGAGCAAAGAAGCATGCGCTAAAAGGACGGGGAGAAGATCTCGAGAGGAAAGAAATGAATGAAGAAGAAGAAGTGAATGGGACGGGAAAACGGCCGATATCACGGGCATCCTCTCTCAACAAGTCTTCTTCTTCTTTTTCTTCCTCTTCGTCTTCTTCTTCTTCTTTCCACTTGAAACAAAGAGTCCAGGAATGTGTTGTAGGTAGCGAAGATGAAGATAGAGAAAGAAAAGAGCTCGCTGATATGGGTAATGATGAAAGTGGCGACTCCCCCATGGAGATTGACGAAGAGGAAGAAGAAGAAGAAGATCGTCACGAAGGCGATCTCCCAGGTCAAGATGTCAAAGAAGAAGAAGAAGGAAGACAGAAGAGAAGAAGAAGAAGAAGTCACCGCACATCTTCAAGCGAGAAAGCGAAAGAAAGAAAAATCAAGAGAAGCCTTACAGCAAGTACACAAAGAGTGAACAAGGAGGGCACAGGAGCCGAGGAAGGAGAACCTCAAGAGGAAGAGGAGGAGGAAGAAGAAGATTCAGAAGAAGACGAAGAAGAAGATGAACATAATGATGACGATGACGACGACGTCGATGCCGAAGAAAGAGAAGAAGAAGAAGCCCTACAAAGACAACTCCAGAAAGCGGGGGCGTCAGCGTTCTGTAAGAGAAGTAGTTCCTTGATGTATGGATGCAGGCGTGTGGATATTTTCAAGAAGCTCAACAAGATCAGTGAAGGGACCTACGGGGCAGTCTTCAGAGCCATGAATCGAACCACTGGAGAAATCGTTGTAAGAACTCTTCTCTCTCTCTCTCTTATTCTCTCTCTCTCTTATCCTTTCTCTCTCTCTCTCTTATCCTTTCTCTCTCTCTCTTATTCTCTCTCTCTCTCGTATCCTTTCTCTCTC
>NW_027157630.1:0-314 GCF_002600585.1 Cystoisospora suis
TTGCAGGTACGCGGATGACTCCTTCTTGTTTGGGGTGTGAGCCTACTCGGGCTTAACCACAATAAACTCCACTCTCTTCTGCCTCCAACATTTAGGCACCACTCGACCCTTTCCTCTGTTCCCTGAATCTTTCACTTTCACACACGTTTGAAGGCCACACAGGCCGAGTTCTCTCAAGTCACCTCTTTACGACGGCCACACAGGCTCGCGTCGCATCCACGAACTTCGTGTAGACACCCACTTAGGCGGCCCTAGCCGTCATCACAAACCACACAGGATAAAATTGGCCCCTTTGTATTTTCTGTGAGTCCGGG
>NW_027157631.1:0-398 GCF_002600585.1 Cystoisospora suis
CAGGTACGCGGATGACTCCTCCTTGTCTGAGGTGTGAGCCCACTCGGGCTTAACCACAATAAACTCCACTCTCGTTTGCCTCCAACACTTAGGCACCACTTGACCCTTTCCTCTGTTCCCTGAATCTTTCACTTTCACACACGTTTGAAGGCCACACAGGCCGAGTTCTCTCAAGTCACCTCTTTACGACGGCCACACAGGCAAGCGTCGCATCCATGAACTTCGTGTAGACACCAGCTTGGACGGCCCTAGCCGTCAGCAAGAAACCACACAGGATAAACTTTGACCCCTTTGCGTTTTCTGTGAGTCCGGATCACCTTAATTTCAACAAACATTAGTTCTCCCTTGTTCTTCTAGCGTTTTTCTGGCTTGTTTGTCCACTCCTCAGCCTGTCCCTT
>NW_027157632.1:0-135 GCF_002600585.1 Cystoisospora suis
ATACTCACGCACATCTCTGTCCATGCCATGCCACACATATTTCCGACGAATGGCTTTCAATGTTTTCTTTACGCCTGGGTGGCCCGCAGTCACGGAATCGTGCAACAATCGCATGACGTGTGTTCGCGCCGTGAC
>NW_027157632.1:721-856 GCF_002600585.1 Cystoisospora suis
GGCTAAAGTCACTCAAAGGGAGAAGAAGCAACATCATTCAGAAAGGAGCGAGTGTCCAAGTGGGGAAGTGACAATGTGCTGTGTGCATGCGATTGCGCGATATGGGTGACTACGAGGGGAACTAAGAGAGTAACC
>NW_027157633.1:0-453 GCF_002600585.1 Cystoisospora suis
CCTACGACCTCCTTGGACCGGAACAGGAAGTAAGGAAGACAGACAAAGTCAACTAAGCCAAAACGGAACGATCTGAAGACCCCCAGAACGTCCGGCAAGGCAAGGCGACCCACAGATCACGTCGGGATCGCACGATCCAAGAACGTATGTAGAGAAACTAGCGCCCAAGAGGCCGCACAGGCGATCCGGCCGCCTCCAGACGGAGTCAGCAAACGTTATTACAAGCACCCGGAGGCGATAGAACGGCAGGGAACCGCAGACGGGAGCTCGGGACCCGAAAACCAGAATACGTAACCACCAGCACGCGGCGGTGCAGGACCACCAGACACCCTGTACAGCGAGTTATGGACTTCAGGACCTCCGCATACGCGGAACAAACCAGGAGAACCCTACAGAGAGCGCAGAGGGTTCGGCAATTGCCCGTAAAGAGCAGGAGCCGATCACGCAGATCAG
>NW_027157634.1:0-228 GCF_002600585.1 Cystoisospora suis
TTGCCGGCGTTCTTGAGACTTCTGTAAAAAGGTTGTGCAGCACTTCCCCCCTGTCGACCCGTTCTCCTGGGCTTGCTAGCCTTTCTGTTGGGCTTCTTTCGCTCGTGTAAAGGTTATTAGCCTTCCCTAGGAGGCCTAAAAGCTTTCTAATGCCGCTGGGGCTTCTCCCTGGCGTACCGGCGCGTGCCCTGGCACACCCTGCTGATTCGCGTTATCGCCTTCTACCGT
>NW_027157634.1:860-1044 GCF_002600585.1 Cystoisospora suis
CCCTCAGCGGTTTCTGTAGGGGTCTCCTGGTTTTCTTCCGGGTGTGTGAAGGTCCTGAAGTCCATAACTGGCCATCCTGGATGCATGGCGGTCTTGCGCCGCCACGTGGTGGTCGTTGCGTATTCTGGTTGTAGATCCCGCGGTCCAGTTTACGAGTTACTACCGTTCTTTGGCTCTTAGATCC
>NW_027157635.1:0-10394 GCF_002600585.1 Cystoisospora suis
AACGAAAAACGAGAGTTAGGGAAGAAAGGAAGAAAGACAGATGGATACAGAGGAGAAGAAATGTCGATGGGGTAGGAGAAAAGAAAAGATAGAGGGCAGATGGGATGAACGAGGGAAAGAATGAGGAAGATGCAACACCTTCGAAGAGAGAAAGAGACAGATAGAAAGACAGAGAGAAGTAAGAGAAAGACGGGGAGAGAGAGAAGAATGATAGAGAAGAGGGGGGATGGGGGATGTAGGCGTCGGAGTATAAAAGATGATAAGGTACATAGGAATGATTTGTGAAGACATTGTGTATATACCACAAAAGACTGGAGAAGGACTAGAGTCACTGTGTGTGTAGCCATTACATAGATAGAGGGAGATACAGATATAGCTAAATAGAGAAATAGATAGCTAGATAGACAGAAAGAGAGAGAAGAAGATACAGAGAGAGAGAGAAACACATTCAAGCAGAGGAGACATGGAGAGCGGGGAGTCGAGTTGTATGATCGATTCCACTGATAGCAACGTGAAAAGAAGAAGTTATACACCGACAAGAACTTCCTCGCAAACAAACAGAAATCTTTAAGATAGACACCTCGTCATTGGCCGCATGCACAAAATCTGAGGCGAAAACGCAAGAATAAAGCAACAGACACCTCCACTCCTACATCCTACGCACATATAAACTCATACGGAAGACAGACGTATCTATCGGTATCCATACTGAACTGTATCTATGAATCTATATATAGAGAGAGATATCCGTATACAGATACATTAAAGACAGATGAATAGATGGATAGATGGTACAAACCAGTCTCTATGCCCTATATATGATATACATCATGGAGAGCTATGTATCTATCTGACTGTATGTAGATTGATGACTCTTGAAGAGAGAGATGTGTATATCATCCATCTGTCTCTCTGGATAGGACAAGAAGAACGAGATATACCCCATATACGCTTAGGTCACAACCCCATGCATCCCATCGCGTGCACTATCTCTCCAAGAAGAAGAAGAAGCACGTACATCAGATAGACACTGTCCTAGACAATGAGAGATTCGGAAAGCGATGATGGAAGCGTAGGAGATAAGCAGCCAGTACTGAATAGGATGCTTGCATGTCTCAAAACTCTCCCATTCGACGAAAATATCCGAGGAGGAATACAAAAACGCAAAGAACAAGATCGCGTCGTTCCTGAAAAGGAGGTGTACATACATCACACATCACACCCTTACAGAGAAAGATGAAACGAGAGAGAGAAAGAAAGGAAAGGAACGAGGTTAATATGAACGAACAAAGACATCTACGTCTTCTTATTCTTCTTCAGCATGATATACACACTCCCTCTTCTTCATATTCACACACATAGTTGGCCTGTCTCCATTACTCTATCAGATAGCAAAACACATAGGACAGAGAAAAAGAAGTGCTTGCACGAGGCATCTATCTCCACGTATGAAGCATGTATATTCATAGAAGTTCAGAAAGGTTGCTGATGTAGGCTGTATGGTCGTCTTTCTAGGTGTATATACACTTCACGTATACACGTCAAGTACCCCGAAGGTCGAGAAACACGAAAGAATTCTAGGTATATCCCTAGATTCATGCCTGGTATGCATGGATAATACTCGACTCTTCTATAGTTTGATCGCTACTGCTGGGACTGTAGTTGGAGTTTCATTTCGAGCCTCTTCTTTTGAATAGCTACAGAAGTCCTAAAAAGAGCACATACTACGGTAACTCTCACCCCCCGCCTCTGGACTTCTCTCTCTCTTTCTAATCCCACTGCTACTTTGAGAAGTCAGAGATATAAGAGAGAGAGAGATAGAGGGAGAGAGCGATGTGTGAAGCTCCTCTCTTTCTTCTACGACCATCTTTCTCTCTTTGCTTCTCTCCTATCTTCTTTCTGTCTCCTAATTATAGAGAAACTTACAGGGTGAAAGAGGCCATCATCTTGCCGACGCATAGAGAGAGAAAAGAAAGACGAAGAAAGGAAGAGAGAAGGAAAAAGGAATCTTCGAGACAGAGAAGAATGTATGAAGGAATGGAGAGCGCGGAATAAGAAGAAGAATGAGAAAAGAGATGAAGTAGAAGAGAAAATGATAGAGCTAGGGTGACTTCCACTGACGGATGATGTGTGTGGCTCTTGAAAAGACAGAAGACAATCTTCACCGAAAGAGCTTTCTTTCTTCTCCTTTCTTCATCTCCGTCTTCTTTCCTTCTTCTTCAGAAACTTTCCCCGGAGAGAGAGAAAGAAGAAGAGAATGAAAAGAAGAAAGAAATGCGTTCAGGAGAGAAACGAGGGAGAAGAACAAGACTCCTTCCCTATATCAGGCGAAAGGTGAGTTGTCGACAAGAAAGAAGGAAACATCTTGCCATGCATCTCATTCCATCAGCTGAAGATTGAGGTGTACATACACCCGGACAGAAGGGGGTCATGAGCACAGAGAGAAGAGTATAAGACTTGTACGCAAATATCACACGCAAATCTCTGTCTTTCGATTAGAAAGACGAAGAAAAGAAGAAGAAGAAATGAAAAAGGAAGATGATGAGAGAAGGCAATGACGGGAGAAATGAGATATGCTTGTTAAACAAAGAAGGAAGAAGAAATGAATGAATGGAGAAAGAAAGAAAGAAAGGAAAAGTCGAAGCAAATCCATTCCTATCTCTGACGATGTGAAGAATCAAGAAAGAATGCTGAAGAGGAGAAGACTGATAAGACGACAGAGATGAATAAAGAACTCGAGAGAAGATTAGTCATCTCTCTCTTTCTTTTCTATTCCTGCCTAAGCCACACGTCACTCTTCTCCTTCTGTCCCTCCTCTTCCTCCTTCTACCCAGGTGTACATACACCCCAAAGGAAACCCGGGAAGGAAGAAAATCTTTGCAATGAAGGCAATCTGGGGTGTCTCTTAGTCTCTCCAATCTTCTCTTGTATTTACACAGCTCATAACTTCCTGCTGGAGAGATGAAAAGAAAGGCGGAATGATAGAGAAACAGGAAAAGGAGGAAGAATGAAATATGGAAAAAAGGGAGACCAAGAAGGAATGAATGAACAGGAGAGAGCAGAAAGGAGATCCCTCTCTCCGCATGAAAGTCCCCGAAGACGGCTTTCGCAAGAAAAAGAAAGAAAGAGATGAGAAAGACAAGAATAGGAGCCGCAAGAGAATGCACCCGAGGAGGGAAAGCAAGAAAAGAATGAAGAAGGCGTAAAGCAGAAAGCTTTGGAAAAGCCAAAGAGAAGTCGCTCCCAAGGGATCAATTGATGAGAAGACAATCTCTTCAGAAGGATGAAAACAGAGACGGGCGTAATAGAGGAACATATAATAGAGAATGGAAGAAGATCTAGGTTGCTCTTCTTCTTTGTCTATCTCTTTCTCCTTTGTAGTGTATGAGTCTACGAGAAGAAGTCTTGCTAGGTCTGGGGATGCTTTATGCAGCTGAAAGGGAGAAAGAGTGACGAAGAAACAGAAGGAGAAGAAGAAGAAATTTTGAAGAAGGAAGAGCGGGAAAGTAAGAAAAGGGGAGGAAAGGGAGAAAGAAACACATGAAATACCAACGATGAAGAGAAGGAGGAAGATGGAAGAAAGAAGATGATCATGAGAAGGAGTACAAAGCCCTAATGCAAAGAAAATAGGAGAAGGAAGAGAAAAAGAAAGAGAAGAGAACGGAATGAAGAAAAGAATGGAGGAGAAAAAAGAGCAACCGAGAAGAAAAGAAAAGAGTGGCGAAAGAGGAAGAGAGTACGAGATACGCCGTGCCGAGGAACAAGATGATCTTCTTGGTCGTTTTCATGGAAGGGAGAAAGATAGGGAGAAAACGTCTTTATTTTCTCTGTAAGGAAGAAGACTTATCTCTGTTTAATCTCATGCAAAGGGGAGAAGAACATCGAGATTTCTTCGATCGCTAATCGATTCTCTTCAAATGTCATCGACGCCGCTCATCCCTAGGAGCAAAGGAGGGTCGGTTCTCCACGCTAAGAAGAAGACCAGCCAGCCAGCAGGTATCGATGCATTCGTACTTCTTATTCCTCCTCCTTCTCTTGTTCTATTAGGAGGCCGGCTTATAATCGGGTGTCCGTAGCTGTTAGCTAGCTAGTTGGATGATCATCGATTCACTCATGAAGTTTCTTGGGGCTTCGATCTTTTCACAGGTTCCGCCTCGTTCCGTGGAAGGAACAGGCAGCTAGCGACTCTGTTCAAATCTTTTAAAAGCCGGCCTATTCTTTTTCTTCACTTTTTAAGGAGGAGGACTTTCAATCGGATATGCTGTCTGTCCTTCTTAAGAATCGTGTAGAGATAGAGATGTCTGGGCGCTGTCTACAATGAAGCCGATTCTCTTTCTCGTCCATAATTGCCTTTCTTCGCCGCCCGAAGAAGTTGAGAAGGCAGTCGGGACCTCCCTTTCTCTGTGAGCTTCATTCGCTCTCCTTTCTTCTTTCTCTCTTTCTTCATTGATAGATAGATAAATAGATGAATAGGCTAAAGATAGATAGGTAGATAGATAGATTCGCATCTATAAGTCGATACAGATGTAATAATCCACATCTGTACATACACACATGCTTGCGAGTCAGCAGTGGCAAAGACTGGATGGCTCAGAAGCGGCAGTAAACGAAGCAGAGATCTTACACAGACAGAGAGAGAGGCTACCTGCTTTCTGTGTATATCTTACACTACAATGAGAATGGAAGACGAGGTAAGAGAGCTATAGCTATGAATGACTGAAGGAAGAGAAGAGCCTTTTCGTTGTTTAGAGAGAGCGAGAGGACTCTTCGTTATGTACTGAAAGTCGTTCCCGTTGTGTGGAGAGAAGGAGAAACCGAGCGAGATTTATCTCTCTCTATAGGAAAAGGAAGGAGGAGTTCTATTAGCAGTGAGGAGGTGCTTTTGCGGTATGGGAGAAAGAAAAGGAAGAAGAGAGAAAGAAAATGAAGAGAAAGATGAAAGATAGAACGAGAGAGAGAGATGGAGAGAAAGAATGAAAGAGTTTTCTTTTTTCTTGCTTCATGACAGTTGCAGTGTATATACACCTCGACACACACATACATTCCCAAACCTCTTCTTCATCCATCAAGGGTGAATATGACACGATCCGAGCCCGTGCAAGCGACTGCTTTCTTCGTTTCTTTCTCTCTTCTTTCTCCTTGTCTTCCTTCATCTTCTACTTCTTTTCCTTTTCTTCTTTACATGGATGAGCCATGCTTCTATGAACAGGTTACATTACTCGATTCCTAAGTCACCTCGTGAGACATACCGATAGATGGGCCTAGAACTCCAACACTACTATCCTTGTGTGAAGAGAATCATGAAGAGGATCTTGAAAGTGCTTTCGCCCTCCTTCTTTTTTTTCTATATGGCTATTCTTCTTCTTCTTCGTATCATTCACCTCTTTTCTACTATCAAGATAGAAAAGCTTCATGCCTCATCACTATGAAAAGAAGAAAAAGAGGGAGACAAATATACAGTGTCAGTCTGTAGCAGGAGTAGTAGTAGTAGTAGGAGTCTTGTTCTTCTTCTTCTACGGTTTTGATGGTCGGCGGTATGGGGGGTAGGCTAATAAGAAGAACGTAAAGAAAGAAGAAACACCGAGGTTTGGGGATTTCTCTTCTTCTTCTTCATAAGAATAAGAATAGGTTTCAAGAGAGTCGAGGTTTGCGTTCATCATTACTATCTCCTACTCCTCTTCCTTCTCTTCTTCCTTTTTCTTCTTCTGCCTCTTCTCTTTCCTCTTCCCGGACAAGCTTGTTCTTTGGCCTATCTATCTATCTATCGATCTATCTATTTCTAGCTATCCTCTGTCTCTATAATATATCTATCTCTCTTGACTCTATCTTAAATCCGCCACCAGTCTATCTCTCTTTCGTCTTTGTGTCTCTCCTGTCTTTCTATCTCTCTCTCTCTCTCTATCGCTCGATCTACCTATCTGTCTCTCTCCCTATCTATCTTCCGATCTAAGTGCCCCTCCTCCATCAATTCTAATGATGAAGACGGGGTAGAGGAGGAGTAGTAGTGCTAGTAGTACCAGTAGTATTAGTAGTAGTAGTAGTCGCAACCTCTTTCGTTCATAACGACTTCATAAAGCCTATATCTATCTCTATATCTCTATATATAGTCGGGGGCCAAAGGACTTCGTTAACAGGGCCCGATACATTCTCATAATACTCCTCACTACAGCTACTACTACTACTCCTTACCTACCTCTTAATCTCCTCCTCCTCCTCCAACTACTACTACTACTACTATCTCCATGGTCTTATGGTCTGTCTTTTTTCCTTCTTCTTTCTCTTCTTCTTCTTCCGTGTGAAAGGGAGAGAAAAAGAATTTCCTCGATTTCGCTGAGCCTTCTTTCATCCATCTCTCGAAGGATGACAGTGAGAAAGAACTTCTCGACCTCTCTCTTCTCCAAAGACGTCGTCCCCTTTCTTTCTTTCCTTCTTTCTCTCGTTGCTGATCCATCTGTCTATGTACGCATGCAAATGCATGGACAGTCCGTTCTCTTGCACAGCTCAATCATAACATATAGGAAACCCGAGGTAAAAGATAAAGAAAGAAAGAAAGAAAGAAAGGAAGCAAACAAGCAGAGAGAGAGAGAGAGAGTGAAGAAGAAAAAGAAGAAAGAGAAACACCTCAACGAACAACATACAACATCTTGGTAGTAGTAGTAGTCGTCGTCGTCTTTCGATGCCTCAAAATCGTGATAGTGGCAATAGGAGGAGAAGAAGGTCTGTCTACCTATCTCTCTACCTCCTCTTCATCTCCTTCGGCCGACTCTGATCATGATCTATCTAACTATATGTCTTTGATATCTCTCTACTCTGTCTTCAATCTATCTATCTATCTTTAATCTATCTATCACTCGTAGGGAATGATGAGATGGTCAGGTACGGTGAGTTCCTTAGTCAAGTGGAGAGATCGAGCGAAGAAACAGATTTTAAGAAAGAGAGAGAGAGACAGAAGGCGAGGGTGTATGTACACCTTCAAAGAAGGCCGCGGGCGCAGGGGATGGAGCTGCGAAGGAGTAGGTGAGGTGTACGTACACCGCCCCCGGACGCGTGAGAGAGAGGATTGAGTAGTCAGCACAAGTGTATGTACCTCTCTCTATATACGCAGTCATCCCCCTCATCTCCCACATTCTTCTTCTTTATCTTCCTCTTCTCTTCTAAGGTGTTTCTTCTTCCACATGGAATCCTCCATATACACACACTTCGCTCTTATCGACAAAGAGATCACGATCGTAGTGATAAGAGGGGCAAACGCATGCCTTCAAAACGCCTCCTCCTATTCCTATTCCTAGTATTATACCTAAGACTACGACTACTACTACTACTACGACTACTGCCTCCCTCGGTCTTTTTCTTTTCTTTCGTCAGCTCCTCTGAAATATAACACCTCCATCGCACACTTCGTATTCCTCCAGCAAAACTTCTTCTTCTCTCTGTTGGACTCGAACGTGGAGGAGCATCAGATAGGAAACCTCTCCCTAGAAACTCTCTCTCTGCTTATCTCTCCATCTCTCTTTCTCTCTAACTTTCCTCCTCTCTCTCTTTTTCTTTCAATCTTTCTTTATCCTTTCTACTTCAGGTGTATCCGGGTCACCTAGTAGACTTTCCTCTTTACTTCCACAGCCCCCCCCCCCTCCATCTTCTTCTTCTTCTCCATCATCAGAGAAGAGGTCTTTTTCTTCTCTTTCTTGGCCACTCCTCATTCTTCTTGAACTTCCTTCATCTCTCTCTTCCTCTTCATCTTCTTCATCTTCCTCTTCTTCTTCACCCTCCCCCCCCTGCGGCTCTTCTCCCTTTCCTCTCCTCAAGGCTAACAAGGAAGAAGATAAGAAAGAAGAAGAGGAAGAAGAAGATCTTTCTACATACTCATGATGATCTCCATAGTTCCACAGGCTCACCACGTAGCCTCTTAGGCCTTTCAAGACACCTCCACGCGCATCCTCGTAGGGTCTTGTCGTGTAATAGACGACCAACGTTTGCATGCTTAGTGTTAACGACCTCTGATAGATACCCGCTAAGGTCATACTAGGATGAAAAGGAGTCCGGTGATGCTTTGTATAAAGTCGTAACCTTTCTGCTCCTTCTCCTTCGCACAGGACTCCTCGTCCTTTGTTTGATGCAGCTATTCCTGAGCTCTCTTCTGGGTCGTCGCTTCCTGAAGCCCCTGTGCTTTGTTTGTCTTTCTCTCCAGGAGCTATTAGACCCGTGGAAGAAGAAGAAGAAGAAAAAGATGAAGAAGGGGGAAGAAGAGAATACGGAGAAGAAGACTCTTGAGAATGGTGATTTAGACCTAACTTCCAGGCGAGATATCGACATAACTGCGAGACAGTGATATGACTTGATCGTGTAATGAGGCGATCACGTGAAAGAGAAGGAAGCGAAGAGATAGAGGGATCAGGAATGAACTGAAAGTGCAAATAGCCATCCGAAGGCATTTTACTTAGCTTACTATCGAGCTCTTGTCTCTTACGTCGTAAGGCTTGTCTCTGAAGCCTCAAGATAGCTCGAGCGCTCGCACTAGTTGATCCAGGAGAAGATAAAGATGAAGCCCCCCCCCCTTCTCCTCCTCCTGACGTCGGTGCTATTTCTGATAAGGTCTTCGAGAGAGAGAAAGGAGAAGAGGATTCAGATGAGATCAGTGAAGAGAGAGAGGTTGTCGATACAGCAGAGGAAGTCGCCAATGCAGCGGCTAGCTCAGAAGAGGAGAGGAGAGATCCATCCGTATCGACAAAAGCCGGGGGAGGTTGCCCTGAAAGGCGCCTTCTATAGAAAGAAGAAGGAGATGAAACAAAAGAAAGATGAGAGGGAAAAGAGGATTCGGCAGCATCTGAGAAATCTGACTCTCCCTCTTCTCCTTTGGCATGATGGTGATACGAAGAAGAAGAAGAAAAGAAATGAGACGACGAAGAGTCAGAAGGATGGCGAAGAGGAAAAGAAGAAGACTTCGGATGACGTAGACACGAAGAAGAAAGGTCTCCATGACGAGGTTTATCTCTCTTAGCCATTCCATCTCGACTCCCTTCATACTCTCGTTCTTTCTGTTTCGCCTTATATACGGAGGAGCTCTCTGTGTGAGACTTATTTAACATTATATCAGCTTCATCTTCATCTGTATCCAATTCAACGACTCTCAGTCGCTTCTTTCCACCTCTTCCTTTGCCTTTCTCTCCATTCCTTTCATAATTCTCTTCGTCACCTTCATCTTCCTCTTCTTCATCCATCAACATTACCCTATCTTCTTCGTCTTCTTCTCCACTTATTCTCTTACAGATTCTCTTCTTCCTCATCTCTTCTTCTCTCTTCTCTCGATCTTCCTCTCTTTGTCTCCCCTGTCGTTGCTGTAACCTCCCTGATGGTCTACCTTTTCCTTCTCCTCGGAACGCCTCATCTTCATCCCCCTCTTCTTCATCTTCTTCTTCTTCATCTTCTTCTTGATCTCCCTCTAACTCATCTCCCTCCTCCTCTTCCTCTCCCTCCTCTTCTTCATCTTCATCGTGATCAAGATCTCCTCCTCTTGCGTCTTTCTTTCTTCTTCGGCTTCCGGGCCAACCGGTTTCTCCTCCTCTATGCTTCCAACATCTCTTACGAGCAGCTCTCTCTCTTCTTCTTCTTTCGTCGTCTTCTTCTTTTCTCCTTCTTCTTCGACCTCCTTCCATCACGTCTCCTCCCCCCCCTCCTCCTCCTTGATGAAACATTCTTAGATTTGACTTCGTTACGAGCTCTGCATGTTTCTCTTCAAAGGCTTGAATATCGCAGAAGAGCCGTCTCACCATACGATCAAAGGTTCGATCCGGCCGGAGAGCCCGGCGGCTAGCTACGTGTATTCTACACTGGGGACATTCCCGTAGGCCTGTTCTGACGCACTTCTCGATACAGTCGGCACAGAATCGATGCAAACAGTCTTTCACAACGACAGCATTCTGAAAGATCCCTAGACATATAGGACAAGATAAATCACATCGGAGATCCGTCTGACTTAGGGTGGTGAAGGAATCGAGAAGAGAAGACGAGAGATCTTCTCCTTCCTGGCGACTGGTAATGTGGCGTGGAAGAGAGATAGCATCATAGAGAGAGATACCTGCAGGTAAGGCTGCTTGAAGATCTAAATATTCCTGGCGTGTCCTGCCCCAGAGAGTGTTATGCAGACGATCATAATCTAGATACGACAAACTACGGGCGCTCATGCGAGGAAAAGATGAGAAAGAAGATGATGAAGAGGGAAGAGAGGTAGATGAAGAAGAACAGGTAGATGGAGGAGAAGAAGAAGAGGTAGATGGAGGGCTACCGGTAGGTGGAGAAGAAGGAGAGGTAGATGATGATGAAGAAGAAGAGGTAGATGGAGGAGCGGTAGGTGGAGAAGAAGGAGAGGTAGATGATGATGAAGAAGAAGAGGTAGA
>NW_027157635.1:10573-31324 GCF_002600585.1 Cystoisospora suis
GTGGAGAAGAAGGAGAGGTAGATATAGAAGAGGTAGTAGTAGTGAGAGGAGAAGGAGAGACAGATGATGTTGAAGCAGTAGACGATGACGAGGAGGAGTCTGCAGACCTGTGAGGCTTTCTATTGTGAATCTGGAGAAGGCTGGGATCTGAAGGAGCGAGAGGAGAAGGAGAAGGAGAAGAAGAGGTAGGAAGAGAGGTATTTGAACTGGCCGGACTCTCCGTCTTGGATGGCATAGGAGAAGAAAGACTTGAAGAAGATATTGTAGAGGGGAGATTTCCTACCGATGGGTTCATGGAGTGAACACTCTGTACAGGTGGAGAGGAAAGAGAAGGCTGAAGAGAAGAAGATTTATTCCTGGGTGAAGAGACATTCTTACTATCTCCATTCGACCTTTCAGAAGAAATTAATACCTGACTTTTCATACATCGACCTCCTTGTACAACAAAAGAAGAAGAAGAAGCAGGGACAGAACCAAGAGATGAAGGGGGGACTCGGCTTATATTCGGAGAGGTCACGGCTGTGGATGACCCTGACGCCGATGATGAAGATGATGATGGAGGAAGAAGAGCATTTGAAGGTGAAGATGAAGGAGAGAGGAGGGAGGAGGAGGAAGAAGTTAAGAGAGCAGAAGAGAGAAGAGATTGGCGCAGATGTTTCGGAGAGAGGACAGGATGACTGTGTCTTATCCCTGTAGAGACAGACTGCTGGGGGAGAGAAGAAGACGGCAACGAAGAGGAAGAAGAACAAGAAGAAAGATTGCTTTCCTCTCTATTTACAGATAGTGGAGTCCCTGTAGAAGGAGGAGAGATAAGAAGAGATTGCTGGAATAAGGAATTATGAGCTTCACGACTTCCTTCTTTCTTTGTAGAAGAAGCGCTTCCCCCTTGACTACTACTACTAGTAGTAGTAGAGGCAGGCGTACTTATTCCTTCATTCTCATGTGTTGGATTCTTTCTTCGTATATCTGCATGCGAAGTTAGGAAAGAAGATCCCTCTTGCTTTGGAGAAGGAAGGGTAGATGATCTTGACACGGTAGGAGAGATCATTAGGCTCTTCTCGTTCGTCTTCTTATTAGTCATCTCTTTCTCGGGATGCCTGAGAGAAAGAGAGGAAGAAGGGATACTCGGAGAGGCTTGGGTTTGAAGAGAAGGAAAGAGACTTGCAGGGATAAGAGCAGCAGTAGGGTGAGGAGGAGGTTGAGAAGTCTCGATGGTCGACGGGGCAGAGGAAGCAAGCGAAGAAGAAGATAAAGAGGAGGAAGGTGAGAAAGGAGAAGAAGAAGAAGAGAAGGAACGGTTATGCAATCGCATCATTTGGCCTAGACCTTTCAAGAGTAGATGAGGTGAAATTGCATGAGGAGAAGGAGGAGAAGGAAGAAGAGAGGAAGCAGGGGGATTGACAAGATAAGAAAGAAGCTTCGGATTGGAGGCCGAGGAAAGAGGTATAGAATTCTCAGGTGTATGTACACCATATTGATGAAGCATTGAGGAGGTCGAAGAAGAAGAAGGAGAAGAACAAGAAGAAGAGGAGGAATAAGGGGGAAGAAGAAAAGAATGAGAGAGATGAAGAGAGCCCTTCGTTCGGTTCTTCTCCTCTTGAGGAGTATATCCTCTCTCTTCTCTATCTCGAGTAGAAAGCCTATCAGACCCCTCCATGCTGAAGAGAGAAGGAAAGTCAGGTTCTTCTCAAATCACTTAATAAGTACATCGAAGAAAGAAAGAAAGACATACACAAGATGGAGAAATCTGAACACGCAAAGATGTGACGATGAGTATTGTATCAGGAACACACGTGTCGACAAGATTCCTCTCAGATCCGAAAGAACGAGAGAGTCAAACAAGACATGGGAAGAAGAAAAGAATAGAGAAAATGAAGAGAATCTCCTGTACGTCTTTTTCTCTGTCTACAAAAGTTAGATTTCCTTGCAGGCGCTAAATCAGGTCTTCTCCCCGCCCTCTTATCCCTTGCTTCGTACCTCGGCGACGTGTGCTTCCTCGCCGGGGTGTACATACACCCGGGGACGATGTGATAGGTCGAGAGAGAGGAGCCGGCAAGAGAATTAGGCAAAGCCTTCTTAATGATAAAGAGAAAGAAAAAAGAATTCACGAGAAAAGAAAAGACACAAAGAGAAAAGAGATGTGTGTATGCTTAAGGTGTTCCGGAGAAAGTAAAGAGAGGAAGATAGATGGATGACGGGCTATTCTTCTCCTGACCTAGGAATCTATCAATTGTTTCTCTTGTTCACCCATCTTCTTCCTCTTCTTTCTTTCTTTCTTTTTTCATTAAGAGGAAGAAAAAGAGAAGAAGATGGAGATGGAGATCTCATGAAAAGAAAGCTGAATGAAGAAGAGAAGCAGCGTATGCGGAGAAGTGGAAGAAGAGACAGGGAAGATGCGTGAAGAAAGAAACGGTTGCTATTTTACCAAAGCGAAAAAGACTTGTTTCTCTTCTTTCTTTCTTTTTCTTTTCTTTCTTTCTTTCTTTGCTGCTTTCTCATTCTCTCTCCTTGGACCTTCTCTTCCTGTCTCTGCGTTTCTCCTTCACCGTATCTCTCTCTCTCTCTCCTTCTCCATTGCATGCACTGAAATCGATAGACAGATGAATAGGTCCTTATCGAGCGATAGTCACCACACGAGACGTAGAGAGATACCTCAGAATAGACGCGCAGAAAACAACAAGAGACCGGTCCAGTCATCCAACTGAAGACTTTTCGCTTCTTCTTCTTCTCTTTTGTCTATGCGATCTATAGAGGAAAAAGAGAGAGAAATGGAAGCACAAAAAGACACCCTAAGACAGCATTTTCTTCATTCTCCAACTTCAAGTGGAACGGAGAAAGAAATAGGAGACACTAGAGGGGTGAATAGCAGCGGCGATCGCGTTAGAAATGGAAGTAAAGTGTAGAGAGCTCCCACCTCTCCCTTTAGATCTTACTTAAACTTGCTAGAAAAGGCAGACAGGTTAAGGAGAGGTTCTCTTTTGATCGACGGAAGACCATCTTGATGACAGTGCTTGACGAAGGGCGAAGAAAAGAGACCAAGGAAAAAGAAGAAAGAGAAAAGGAAAGGCCGCAACAACAAGAGAGAAAGGTCAAAATACACCCGGGCAGCACTCGTGTTTGGAGTGTACATACATCTCCTGCTCATATCGACCTCCTCAACAGTCCAACAGTATAGATCGAGGTCTTTCGTGTCTACTTTTGTGTGAAAGCATAACCTCTTCAACCTCCTTCATAGATTCTTTCTTTTCTGCCCCTCTCTGCGCCAAGCTCAGGTTTCTTACATAAGCATCGTCTACGTGCATACATACATCCATACACAGGTCCATACGTACATATATATGGATGAATATTTGTATGGACTACATAGATACAAAGTCACTCCATACATACATGTCTTGCTACATACATGTCTACATAGCCACCTACGTGTCTACATACATAGGCTTCTCGTGACCATCTCGGAGCATCAGCTACTTGAGAGAAGGAGAAAAACGAAAAAGAAGGGAAAGTACTTTCAGATTTCCTTTCTATCTTCTCACTTTCGTCGAACTCATCAAACACCTTTCAGAAGAGATCAAAAACGGCGTCTTTCTCTTTCTTGGTTCGTAGAGCGCTGGACTATTCATTCATGCATAAAAGTCTAGCGCAGGAGCCCCTAGGCTCTCTCAACGTTTGCTTCTCTTGAGAAGCACGAAGAAAAGAGCTTTAAGCGGAGATGTCTGACTCATCTCTCTCTCTTTCTCTCTCTGTACACGGAAACGCTCGCTGATGAGTAGTACGCAGAAGAGTTCCTGAGGTCGACCTTTAGCATAGAAGGATCCTATGTATGTATATCTACCCGTGTACACGTAGGCAGACAAGGAGAGAGATAGAGTACAGATAGATAGATTAGCTAACGCAGACAGAGAGATAGACAGATTAAAGATAGATAGATCAGAGACAGATAGATTGAAGATAGATAGGTGGATAGATTGAAGATAGATAGATAGGTGGATAGATTGAAGATAGATTGAAGATAGATAGGTGGATAGATACAGTTAGAAAGGTCGTGAAAAGGAAGAAAAAACGACGCGGGTGTGTATGTATGAAGCGACGGCCTAAAGATGAGAGAGTACTGCAAGTCGACCAAGATATGAAGAAAACCTTTCTTTCTTTCTTCTCACTCTTTCCTTTCTTTCCTTCTTCAGATTAACCAATTCTATGTAGAACAAGAGGAAGAAGAAAAGAGATGTAGAAAGGAACATCTCTGAGAGAGAGAATACCTCAAGATGTTTTTTGCTAGAGAACCCCAAGTTTACTCTGACAATCCTTTCATTCATTCAAGAGATAGAAAGAGAAAAAGAAACAGAGAGAAGACGAAGAAGATCTCCTCTTCTTTTCTTTCTGTCGTCTATAAGAGGAGCAAATCTCTCTCTCTCTCTTTTCTCTCATCTTACTCAGAAAGGAGTCGCCTAGACGCACAGACCGATCTTTATCTAGCTCCAGCCAAGTATGAAGAAACCTCCATCTATCTCTCTACCTATTTCGCTCTATCTATCCATCTATCTTTAATCTATCTTTAATCTATCTTTAATCTATCTAAGTCGAGGAGTACCGCTTCTAGGAATCCCAGATCCTTGGCACTTTTCTGCAGTTTGTGCATGTCTTTTGTTTCAGTAGGTTAGCTAGCTCTCTTCTCTCCCTCCCACTCGACTTCCAGCCTTCCCTCATCTTCACGACACCGTGAGTATCTCCACAGCCTATTCCTCTAGTCATCATATACCAAGTGCTGAACATGCAGATAGGATACATACAATTCATAGCTAACACTGTAGAGTGACCAGGGTAGTACAACACCCGGGCTCTTCTTGCTATTTTCTCCCTCTTCTTCTTCTCCTTCTCCTCCTCCTCTCTCTCCCTTTTTATCTTCATTGAAGCGAAAACAATCTAGAGAGAGATGTTGAAGTGTCTGTACACCTCATAGACGAAGTTCACGATAGTACAGCAAATCAGCGAGTCAAGAAACTCAAGAAGAAGAACCCTGAAGAAACCTATTTCTCTTCTTCTTTCTTTCCTCTGTGCTCTCCTGCTGTAAGTCAAAGAGAAGAAAAGAAAAAGAGAAAGAAAGAGAAACAAAAGCTGTCTGTCGAGAAGAAGGAAAGAAGAAAGAAGGTAGGTAGAACTGAACGAAGGCGATCCATACGCGACGAAAAAGGATACCGGGGAAAAGAAAACGAAGAAAGAAGAAGAAGATAGGATCTTCTTCGATCTTACACAGAGAGAAAGAAGAAAAGCATCTCTCTCTCAGAGACAAAGAAGAGAATTCGAGCCATCTCGAGAAAGGAAAGAAAAGTAAGAAGGAGAGAAAAAGACGAAGAAGAAGAAGATGAAGAAGAAACAACCCAGAGGAAAAGAACGTTTCTCTTTTCTATTCCTCTCCTTCTTCTTCTCCTTCTCCTCTTCATCTCCTTCTTTCTGAATCTCTCTTTGTCTATGTCTGAATATAATTTCTCTTTATCTTCTTCGGAATCTTGTTCTCTTAATCAATCAATCAATCCATCGCTTAAGGTTCTTCACCCCCTTGACTCGGCCTGACGGAATGCCTTTACCTCCAAATGTCTTCTTTTTACTCTCTCTCATGTGATCGGTCTTCTTTCTCTTCAAAGACTGACTGATCTTCCTTAGCCCTGAAGAAAAGAGATCTCCTTCTGTAGTCTTCTTTCTATCTCTTTCTTCTTCTTCTTCTCCTTTCATTGCTTGTCTTCTTCTCAATTGATCGATCCAGCCTTCTTCCCATGAGCGGACCCTCTCTTTCTCCTTCTCTGAGTTAGAGAGATGAAGAGAAGCGGAATCTTCTTCTTCTTCTTTTTGTATCTTTTCTGGTGTCTCTTGGTCTCTCCTTAGTGGTCGAGGAGAGAAGGAAGAAGAAGGAAGAAAGCTGTGATGAGGTGAAGAGGGGCTATGATCAAAAGAATAAGAGAAAGAAGAAGAAGAGAAGTTTCTTCGTAGGTCTAATCTCCTAAGTGTACCTCCTCCTTGTTCTTCTATGAGATCTTGATATCTCTCCATTGCTGAGCTCTGTCTCTCACTTTCTTCTTTCATGCTTTTCTCCATCGTTGTAGATTCTCGAGAGATAAGAGAAGGAAGAGAAAGAGAAGAAGAGGGAGGAGAGATAAGATACATTTCATCTGCGACTCTTGAAGCAAAGATAGGATCATGAGTAGAGAGAACAAGAGCCCCTTGAAAGGCGTGGAGAGCATCGATTAAGCACGCAGAAGAATGTGCGTCTAAATGATTTGTCGGTTCATCTAAGAGAAGAATACGACAACCTAAAGAAGAAGAAGAAGAGATCGATGCTATTAGAGCCGCTAAAGCTACACGCGCTTTCTCACCTCCACTTAGGACATGTACAGGCTTCGCAACGTCTCGATCTTCTTTGAACCCGAGACGCCCAAGAATACCTCGTAAGCGACGATGTTCATCTTCTTCTTCTTTATCTTCTTCTTCTTCTTTATCTTCTTCTTCTTCTGTAGGTGTAGATGCTTGGAGGGGATGAGAAAGACGGAGAGGATGAGAGGATGAAGAAGAGAGAGAAGAGCAAGAAGAAGAAGAGAGATGGTGGGAAGGAAGACTTAGGTGTTTCACAGCATCTAAGACAGAGAGAGATAGAGGAAGAACGTCTGCATGATGCTGACCTAGATAACGGACTTGAGAATCTAGTCGCTTATTACAAAGACTTCTCTCTCCTCTCAGCAGATACACATTCGCTTCTTCTTCTTCTTCTCTTTCTTTTCTTTCATCTTGATCTTCTTCTTTTCTTCGGCCACGGTAGATGAGACAATTATCTTTCATTCTATTTCCCGTTCTCTTGCGTTTCTCATGATCTTTCTCGTCTTTTTCTTCTCGCTTTTTGCTTCGAAATCGCCCAGCAAGAAGCTTGAGAAGAGTTGACTTCCCTGAGCTATTTGGGCCCACAATTGCAATGCGAGACCGCGATCGCACAACTAAATCGATATCTCTCAACACAGGATAGTAATAGTAGTTGTAATTGGGTGAAGAAGAAGAAGAACAAGGCGCCATCTCTTTGACTCTCTCTCCCTTCTCCTCTGTCGTTTCTTCTCTCTCTCGACCAGACTTCTCTGGTCTCGATGAGATAATGAAAGGCTTTCTTCTCCATCCCTCTTCCTCTTCTTCTTCTATCTCTTCTGCATCTGTGGTGTTCTTCCTTTCTATTTTTCCATGAACTTCTTTCTCCTTCTCGTCAAGGGTTGTTTGATCGTTGTTACCTCTCTTTTCTTCTTCTTTCTTTCTTCCATCTGCACCGTTTTCTCCTCGATGAAAAGAGCGATCTTTCTCCAAGGCAGTGAATAAGGCCTTCCTATACCCAAGAGTGACTTTGGAGAGAGATATGAGCTCTTCATATTGAAGATCTTCTCTTCCTTGTCCTTCGTCTTCTTCTCCTCTTCTTCTCGATAGGGGTGACGGACTCTCACTCTTCTCTTTCTCTTTCTGCTGCCGTGCATGTTCTCTTCTTCTTTCTTCTTCTTCTCCTCCTCCTCCTCTCCCTTCTGTCGTGTTGTGTGAGCTATCAAAATTGAGAAAGATTCTTCCTCTATTCTTCATCCATTTCGACCAGAGAGGTTCTTTATCATTCTCTTCTTTTAACAGTTGTTCGAGTGTATGTACAGCTCGTTCATCAGCCTCATTCGTACTGCTTGGTCGTTTTCTTCCTTTCCCTTTTCCTCCCCCCATGCGAAGTCGATGAAGTCGGGATTTCTTGTCTTTCAACTCTCTGGAAAGATTTTCTTTCTTCTCTCTCCATTCACGACATCTCGCTTCTCTCCACCTTTCATAAGCGGAGAGGTCCCCTTCAAACTTCGAGCTTAACTTGCCTGATATACACTCTACTATATGTGTTGCAAAGAAGGAAGATCTTCTCTTTCTCTTCTTCATCTTCACCTCCTCCTTCTTGCTCTCCTCCTCTTCGCCGTCTTCTCCTCCTCCTCTTTCTAACTGTATATACCTTTCATCTTCCTCTTCTTCTTTCTCATTCTCTTCTTCTTCTTCGTTGTCTTTCCGTAGGAGGCGATAGTCATGAGAGGCAATGAGCTGAGGTTGGAGGAGAGAAGAGAGAATCTTCTTGAGTCTTTCTATAGCTAGCCAGTCACTATGGTTGGTCGGCTCATCAAGAAGAAGGATGTCTGGACGAGACAACAAGATCTTAGCTAGCTGAACACGCATGCGAACCCCTCCACTAAGGTCTCTCAATTTGTAATAGCGAAAGAAAGATGAAGAAGAAGAAAAGTCGAGAGAAGTGAGAATCTGATATAAAAACGAATCCACTTTCTTCGGATGTGCAAAGAGAGATCTTTCTTCATCTTGTAAAGATGAAAGTAGATCAAGAAGAGATGATAGACGATCAGATCTTCTCTTTCTCTCTTCTTCTGCTTCTTCTTTCTCTTCCTCTTGGAAGAGAATCCCCCCTTCCTCCTCATCTACAAGTTCATCGAGAGGCACCTTTCCTCTTCTCTTCTTCCTTCTATAAGATAACTGTCTATCATACACGTTAAGAGACCTCCCCTCTACTTCTCCTTTCTTACTTCTTCTTCTTCCTCCTGCAGAAGGAGGTCCAAGAGTCTCTCCTTCTCCTCCCCGTATGTTGTCTCCTTGTAAGAGCGGATCTTTAGCGAGAAGATCTATGTGGGAAGTGACCTCTTCAATAGCTCTCTGCAATTTCCTCCGTTGAAGCTCCGTCTCGAGTAAAATTTCTTCTTCTATTGTTCTCTCAGCTGTACACGCATCGAGCACCTCTAGGCCTTCTTGTCTCAGTAGGCCGACTCTCAAGCCAGGAAAAGAGAAAGTTATATCTCCAGAAACCTCCAGATCTTCTTCATCTTGATCTTCTTCTCTCGTTTGATCTTCCTTAGACTCCACCCTCATACAGGAAGAAAGACAAGAAGAAGAGATACTCTTCTTTCTCTCGTTGTCGAGATGCTCCTTCTCTTTCCCCGTGGTATGTCTGTGCTTCGAAGAAAGGAGAAGAAGATCGTCGGTGCTACGGCATAGTAGAGAAGAATTGAAGAGAAGAGCCTCTTGAGCTTCGTCGGCTTTTCGCTTGATAAGCCGAAGAAGAGAAGTCTTCCCAGAGCCATTGGGCCCGATAAGAAGAAGACGCTCCCCTCCTTTGATAGTAAGATCAATGTTCTTTAAGATCTCTCTACCCCTGATAGACATCGAGACATCTGATAGCTCGATCCATGTCTTATCGCTAGCTCTCTTGCTTAGGCCTACTCTTCGAGATAGAAGAGAAACGCCGGAAAGAGAAGGAAGAGAAGAAGAGAGAGATGAAGAGGAAAGAAGAAAAGAAGAAGAGGAAGAAGAAAAGAAGGAATGAAAGGGAGGAGAAAAAGAGGATGAGGTAAAACGAAATGTGGGAAGAGGGTGAAGAGCATCGAAAGAAGAAGAAAATCTTCTTCTTCTTCTACCGGCTCTCATATCAGGATGAAAGATCGAGCCACCTGAGAGAGAAGGGGAAAGAGAACGAAGAAGAGAGGAAGAAAGAAAGTTTGGAGGAGAGAAAAAGAGGAAAGAGAAAGACCGCTTTGAAACAACTGAAGAAGGCAGAGAAGGAGACGAATGAAGATAAGATGAAATACGTGAGAGAGAATGAGAATGCCTGATAGAAGATCTAACTGTATTTTCTAAAGTCAGAAAAGAACGTAAAGAGGCCTTTACTGGAGATAGGAATCTCTTGGTGTCCGTTTCTCTCGAAAAGGATGAAAAAGAAGAAAAAGAGAAGTTGAAGCGAGGGAGTGATCGAGGAAAGATAGAAGGATCAGAGAGACTGAAACGAGGTCTGTTGGTGTTTCTCGAGAGGTGTACAGACACCTGAGGGGGACTGTGGAGACGACGGCCATTGTGAAGAAAAGGAGAAGTAGAGAGACTTCTAAAGGACGAAAGACAAGAGAGAAATCTCTGAAAAGAAGAGAAAGAAGAAGGTTGAAAAGAAGGAAAAGTATTCTGCTGAAGAGCTAGCGAATAAGAAGGAAGAGTCACACAAGAAGAAGCGACAAAAGAAGAAGAAGAGGCGAGAGGAAAGAGGAAAGAGAACAGAAAAAGAAAGAGAAGAGAAGGATGATAGCGGCGAGAAGAAGATGCGAAACACGAGAGAACTCTCCTTCTCTTGTTTGAAAGACATAAAGAAAAGACGATAGAGGGAAGGTCAAAGAAGGAGTTGAAAGAAATAGAGATGTCTGAATTGGAAGAGATGAAGAATGTCTGTAGAAGAAAGATCAGACAAGAAGAAGAAGAGAAGAAAGAAGAAGAAGGACAGGAGACAAGAGAGAAGAAGAGAGGAGAGGAAGAATGAGAAGGCAAGGAGAAGAAGAAGAAGAAATGAATGAAGAAAGAACAAGAAAGAAGACAGAGGAAACACTCCACCCCCATGTGAAAGGAGAGAAGAGAAAGAAGGAGAGAGAGAAGACTGAAGAAGAGGAGAGAAGAAGAAAGATTAGAGAAGGAAAGAGAGAAGGAGGAGAGAGGGAGAAGGGAAAGAGAGACTAGAGGAACCACTTCGTGAAAAGAGAGAGAGAGAGAAATATCTCCTTCTTCTTCCTTTTCTTGAGTCTTCTTATCTCCCTTCTTTCAATAAGAAAGACAGAAAGTGAAAAGTAAAGATCCCCATCGTCGTAGGAGAAAGAAGAAGAGAAGGAGAAAGAACTCCCTGCAAATGCTTAGAGAGAATTCTATGATAAAGCGAAGTATCCGCCTCCTACAAGAAATGAAGAAGAAAAAGAAGCAACAGAGATACCTCTCTCCCTCTCTCTGTCCTTCTTTCTCTCTCTCTCAAGATCTCAACTCATCTATAGGAAGATCTCTCTCTCTCTCTTTCCCTTCGTCTTTCTTCCTCTCTCTCTCTCTTTTCTCTTCCTTTTCTCTTTGCCTGTCTCTTCATTCTTGTTAGAAAAGGAGGAAGAAAAGAGTGAAGGAAGCGAAAGTGGAAGAAGAAGAAAAGATTTCTCTCTCGTGCTTTCGGGGAGATGTGGAGAGCTCCCTACCGACCACTTCAGGAGGAACGAAAGAAGCAGAAAGAGGAAGATTCTAAAAAGAAGGAGAAGAAGAGAAGGAGGTGAAAAAGAGAGAGCTATTCTTATCGATAGAGAGAAGTGAAAGATCAATAGAGAGAGAGAAATTTAAGGCCTAAGCTCTTCATGCACACTATACAAAAGAGATGAGGTGCTTATATGAAGGCTCTCTATATACGGCATCTTAACAGGGAGATTGAGAAAGAAGAAAGTAAGAAAGAAAGAAAAGAGACGGAGAAGAAGAAAGAAGATATGAGAAGAAGACTAGGAGAGAGCGGAGGAGGTCGAGACAGCGAGAGAGAGAAGAAGAAGAAGAGTGAGGACACACCCGAGACAAAGAAGAAGACAAGAAAAGTTCAGAAAGAGTGAGACCTTTTCTTTCTTCTTCTTTTCATTTTCTATCTCTCAGAACGAAGAAAAGAAAGAATGATCCCTTTCTGAAAGGAGGAAAGAGATATACCGGTCCATCGATATGATATAAGAAAGGAAGAAAGAAAGAAAGAAGAGAGACATCTCCAGCAACACAATGCGAGAGGGAAGAATGAAAAGAAGAAAAGAAAAGAGAACGCGAAG
The DNA here is from genome assembly GCF_002600585.1 of Cystoisospora suis. Classification (NCBI taxonomy): domain Eukaryota; phylum Apicomplexa; class Conoidasida; order Eucoccidiorida; family Sarcocystidae; genus Cystoisospora; species Cystoisospora suis. Next base: position 22,210 of record NW_027157635.1, read on the forward strand.
AAAAGAGAAAAGACAGCTTCTTGCTTTTCTTTTTCTTCTCCCTTTTCGATTCTTCTACACACACCTACATGCAGAGCGAGAAAAGTCACCGATAGAAGAAGAAGAAGACAGATGCACGGATAGCCGTTCTTTCTTTCTTTCTTTCCTTTCTTTCTTTCATTCGTTGCTTTGTGACGGAAATCTTTTCGCCAGGAAGCAGAACGATGTATCTGAAGAGGAAGAAGATAGTTCCCTTTCTCAAGAAGAGATAGAAGTTGGAAAAAGCAGCGGAAGGAGAAGAGAAGCAATTTTGTCGCTTGAGAAGGGGAAAGGAATGAATGAATGAAGGGAAGATAGACAGAGTAAGAGAGAAGAAAGAGAGAGATATGTTAAGAAAGCAAAAGAAAGGGCTAGAAGAAACCCATGAGATAAAGGAAGAGAAGAAGAGTCTTCTCTCTGTTTTGAGGGTGTTTCTCCACGTCTTGAATCGTCGATGTCCCGTCTCCCTTGTCTCGCCGTCTCTTTCTTTCCCCGGGGAGGGAGGGACATTCGATGGAAGAACGCGGCGCATGACGAATAAGAAGAAAGAGTAAAAAGACTGTTACTTTCCTTACCTTTCTTCGTTCAGAGGATAAGAGAATGAAGAAGAGAGGACCAAATCTCTTCTTTCTTTCCTTCATCTCTTCTTCTCAACTTCTTTGTCTTTTCTTCCATATTCTGCTGAGTTAGATGTATCTTTTCTTCTCTCTTTTCTCCTTTCTCTCTATCTCTCATTTCCTCTTCTCAGCCTTCTTCTTCATCCACTTTCTTTCTTTCTTTTTCTTTCTCTCTCATTCTTTCTGATGGCTCACTCCTCCATTTTATCGCTCTTTCACCAAGAAAGGAAAAGAACATAGACTTCTCTTGCTTAGTCTTTTTCTTTTGTCTAATCGAGTATCTTTCGATATCTCTTCTTTCCTTTCTTTCTTTCCTCCAGTCCCACTCCCTCTGACTCTTTTCTTTTCTTTCTCTTTCCTTTTCTTCTCCTCTGTCTTCTTCTCCTCTGTCGTCTTCTTTCTCTTCGATCGTGAACAGGAAGCAGGAGAAGTAGAAGAAGACGTGCATTATTCATTTGCTCCTTTTCACCTCTCCTACACTCCATCCGAGAGTCCCTCTTGTATCTTTCCGACAGATACACACTCACTAGATCACCTTTTCCTTTTCTCTCCTTCGTTTTCTTTACTTGGCTTTTTCTTTCTTTGTCTGTAGACCTCTCTGTAAACATGTCCTCTGTTAACTCTTCTCTTTTCTCTTGTTCTTCATCCCCGCCTTGTCTTATCGCGGAGACTGATGGAAAAGAAGAAGAAGACGAAAAGGATGACGAGGTCTTTAGACTCTTCTCGGCTTTTAAAGAGAACCTCGAAAGAAGTCCATCACAACAGAAAGATCAGCAGCCTTCGCACATGGCTATGATCCCTTGTGTCTCTGCGTATGTCTTATGGATCTTCTTGAGGTGTATGTACACCCCAAGAAGAAGAGACGTCGATCATCATGGTGAGACACATGGTCGTGATCGAAGTCTAACTCATCCGTCGGACGGAGGAGAAGAAGATTTTTCTTCTCTTCTTTCCTTGGATAGTGACAATCCAATGCAGTATAACACAACTCCTCCTTCTTCTCTCGCCCTTGCTTCTTCTTCTTCTTCAGTTTCTCTATCTTCTCGTCGCCATCTTCGTTACTTTCTTGATCTTGCCGCTGCTTTTGCCTACTCCAACGGACTTCTCATGTTTGATCGGCACCCCTTGTCTTCTTCTTCTCCTTCTCTTTTCATAAAGAAGAGGAAGAAGATCGTATCGGAGGAGTCAGAAGAAGGAGAGAGAAGGAAGCTAAGAAGAGATGTAATACGATATGAGGACGTGTCACTGCCCTTACCATATATGCCTCAGGCAGCTCCATTTACTCTCTTTCCCTCTCCTTTCCCTCGTCATCTCTTCTGTCGAGCTAAGCGGTTAGCTGTCCCTTTTAACCGTTTAGTCGACCGACTAACGTGTCAGCCCAAGTTACTTCTCTTTCTGCTTCGAGATGTTCTTGAGGTGGATCCATTCACACGACGCCTTGCTGATATATGTCGTCGGGTGTATATACAGCCGATGGAGCCTTCCTCAGAAAGGAGAAGAATCGTAAGAACACAACACGAACTGAAAGAAAGAAAGGATGATCGTCACGGTCTCTCTCTCTCTTCCAAGAGAACAGGAGAACTCCAAGGAGGAGGAGAAGAAAAGGATGAGACATCGATGTTCTTCTTTTCTTCTTCTTTTCGCCGTCCTCCTCGTAATATACAAGAGGATCTCCGTATTCACATCACCCGAAGCGACTATATGCTGGATGTGTCTCTCACACCGAAAGAAAGTATACGTCCAGAGCAAGAGAAAGAAGGAGAAAAGCAGGAGAAGGAGCAGATAGTTCGATTTGATCTGAAACAGGTAGAGATCAATACGATAGCTGCGTCATTTGCTGGGCTATCAGGTAAAGTAACAAAGCTTCATAGAATTCTTCTTCGATCTCTCTTAACCTTAGGCTCTCGTCATTCAGACGGGAGGACCTCTCTCTCTTCTTTCTCTGACACGCTCTATTCATTACAAGGGTTGCATGAAACAGCTATCAAAAAAGAAGAGACCGTGATAGATGAGATCGCTCCCGTAAATAAGCCGATCAAACTGCTCGCAGAAGGACTGGCTTTAGGGCATGCAATGTATAGAAGAAGATATGCTAACGACGGTCTCACAGATAGAGAAGAGAGGAAGAAGAAGAACAACGGAAGAGAAGAAGCAGAAGAAGAAGAGAGAAAAGAGAAAGAAAGAGAAGAAGAAAAGGAGAGAAGAAAAAGAAGAAGGGGAGGGGCGTGTGATTCTTCGCGAGATTTCGTGGTGTTATTTGTATGCATGGAAGAGGAGAGAAACGAAGTCGATCAGCGTCTTCTTCAGATCGAGTTGACGAAGTCCTATGGTCTTCATGTCTACAGAGCGACGATTCCTACTCTTCTATCTATGTGGAAGACAGGCGAGCTAGCTATCTTAAGAGATGATGCCGATGAAACGCTTGTTAGACACGATGTCCTATATGACCCAGACAGAGCTATACCCCCTGGTCGTCTGGTCCTATGCCGCCCTGCCAAGACACCCGGCAACTCTTCGTTCTCATCATCTACACACACTTCTTCTTCTCTCTGCAGAGAAGAAGAAGAAGAGAAGAGGAACACGAAAGGAATGTATTGTAACAGTTCATATCAAGAGATCGAGAAAGAAGAGAAATGTACAAAGGTTTCTATCTCGAGCGGTACTTCATCTGATTCTTGCGGTATTGAGATTTATAGTGAGATTTCGATCATTTACTATAGGACATGCTATAGCCCCGATCAATATGTGAATGAAGAGGTATGGAGGTTAAGAGAAGTCTTTGAATCTAGCCATGCTATCAAAATTCCTTCCGTACCAGCTCAGCTAGCTGGCACGAAGAAGATTCAAGAAGTCTTCAGTGATGAGGGTCTTCCTTTACATCTTGTTCCTGTCGAGTACCTCTCTCCGATAAGAGAAGGGAGATACAAAGAAGAAGAAGAAAAGGAAAATGGGGAGCAGAAGGACGAGGAGAAGAACAAGATGACTTTACTGAGGGGAGGTCATGAGTTGAGTGAACAAAGAGAGCAGAAGAAGAAGAATAAGAAGGAGAGAAGTGCAAAAGGAGGAGAAGAGGAAAGAGAAGAAGAAGATAGTGGGAAAGGTCGTAGTGGAGTACTTAGGGTAGAGGAAGAAGATATGGAAAGTAGGGAGGAGGAGAAGAAGAAGAAGTTTGTATGGTTGCTTGACTATCTTCTCCATGGCCGAGAGAATGACAGGAGAAAAAGAACAGAAGAAGAACAAGAAATTCGGAGGGAAGTGCAGAGTGTCTTTCAGTTACAGGTTGATCCAAGTGAAGCGATCCATTCTTCTTCTTCTCCTTCTCCTTCTTCTTCTTCTCCTCCCTGTACTTCCATAGAAGATGAAGAAGATGAAGAGAAACAATATGAGAAGCGTCGACGGCGAAGAGCCAGGGAAGCTGTTGAAGGTGCCTTAAGAACCTCTTCTTCTTCATTGAGGGAATGTGAGGAGAGACGAGACATCTCTTCTTCATCGTCGCCTTATTTTTCTTCTTCGTCGTGGTTGTCGTGTCTCTCCCATGAAGGCTCTTATATCCTAAAGCCGCAGAGAGAAGGAGGAGGGAATAATATCTATGGTGAAGAAGCAGAGAATCTTCTCAAGACAGGAAGTCCAGAAATACTAAAGCAGTTTGTGCTCATGAAGAAAATGAACTCGCCACATGTCCCAGTGCTCTTTGTAAGAGCTGATCCTTCTGAAAGAACAGACGGAGAAGAAGAAGGAGAAGAAGGAGAAAGATTCCTCTCGAATGAAGAGAAAAAAGGAGAAAAAGAAGAGGAACAGGCGAAGCAGGAGAAGAAGAAGAAAGATCAGGGAGATTTGACTAGGGGAAGAGTGGAAGAAGAATCTCATTCAAGTACAAGAAGAAGAAGACGTTGTTTGAGGTGTACATACAGCCCAGGCATACAGGAGTTGGGTGTCTTTGGAGTGATGGTAGTAGAGGGGGTTATGGCGAAAGAAGGAGAGAAAGAGAGAAAGAAGAAGAGTAAGGAATCCGATGGTAATGAAGAGATGAAAAGAGAAGGAGCTAGTGAGCTCTCGGAAGAGATGAAACAGGAGATAAGCAGCAAGGAGAAGGAGAAGAAGAAAGAAAAGATCAAGAAAGGAGATGAAAAGGAAATTGAAGATCTGAGAGATAGAGGTTTAGACGAAGGTTGGGATGACGAAGATGATTCTTTGATAGGTAGTGACAACGGCTCAATCGAGATGATGAATCGATGTGCTGGATGGATGGTCCGTACCAAAGCTTCAGCTAGCCATGAGGGGGGGGTGGCAGCTGGTTTTGGGGCTCTCGATTCTCCTCTTCTTCTCGATGATCGTCTGTTTGAAACGTTTCTACGCGTAGCTAGTCATCGACGATGAAGAAGCAACGACCCTTTCTTCAGGGCTGATGCGTGGCAGAGAAAGAAAGGTAGAAAGAGATAGGAATCCCTTCAAGACCACCTAGCCGTCTTTCCTCCTTTCTCCTTGTCCTGTGTGTAGTTGGTAGCTCTTCTCAGATATGGAGGTCCTTCTTACTTCTTCCTTATTCTCGTTTCTGTCTTGCGAAAATTGTCTCTTTCATCCTTACAGCGTGATAGACCATCACGATACTTTGCAAACATATCTAGAGAAAAAGACACGTATCAATGGACTGAAGAGAGAGAGAGAGATATCCAGATAGATCGTAGATAGACATACATAGAATCAATGAAAGATATATAGATAGATACAGAAGATATGTAGATAGGTCTATGGATATATTCAAAGATAGACAGGTCGATATAAAGCGAGAGAGAGATAAGTATACAAATAGATAGAAACACATCTAGAAGCTGATTGACTCTATACAGAGGTACAAGCGAGGAGGGTGTACGTATTCATTCGTCTCATTTGTATATGTAATAGCCTGTGTAGATAGGTGTCAATCTATAGGGAAAGCTAAGAGTGATGCCGGGCGATAAACCACGCGGGAAAGATCTCATTCAATGAAGAGGGGTTGTTTGGCTCGCCTTGCTTTCTTTGGTGATTCAATAAAGTTTCCATGAACTACAGCCCTTGCTAGCCTGTCTCGAGTGTATATACACCATACTCCTAGCTAGTTAGCTAGCTGCATTCTTCCCTCAGAGACAATCTGGCCTCCTTCCTTGGTCTTTTGTCGTGCATGCTTCTTCTTCATAAAACGAGAAGAAACAGAAGAAGAAGAAACAGAGAGAGAACAACATTCTCTTTCTTCTTGTTCTTCTTCTCTTTCTTTTTCTTTCTTTCTCTTTGCCATTTTCCTCAGAGTAACGGCGGGGATGATGCTTTTACTCTTTCATAGTTGTGGAAGCGCAGTGGAATCGTCGTGGCGGTGTGTCTCTTTATTTTCTTTCTCTTCTTCACCTCCCTTGACTAATGGCTGACGTGTGTATGTCTGAGAGCGTGTCTACTCGACCTTGAGCCTTTCTACGAGGACTCTCAAGCTTCACTCAGAGGGAACTCACCCATCTGTCTATCTACCCATAGATATATCTATATATATGATGCAAGTATCTTTCTATCTGTCTTTAATCTATCTATCTATCTTTGCTCTTTCTTTAATCTGTCTATCTATCTTTGCTCTATCTCTTTGTATTGTTTCTCTGGTCCATGTATTCTCCTCTCTCACAAGCATTTAGTCATGCATACAGTTGTTTCCTTCGTCGACTCTCTCCCTCTCACCTTCTTTCTTTCAAAGACAAGGAAGAAAGAAGGAGACGCGAAGAAGAAGAAGGTGAAGATACTATATATATGAGTATCTATATACGTATAGTGTGAAGAAGAAGAAGAAGAACATGATCCAGCTACTGTCTATCAATATCCATACACATCTAGAGTCTGTAGAATTGATAAGGGGGAAGAAAGAGGTGTGTAGAACGTATCTCTTCTTCTTCTTTTTAACTCATTCGATCTTTCTTTTCTATTATTCTTAAGAAAGACAGACCCAACTCCTCTGACTCTTTCTCCTTCTTGCTAACTGTGAAAGATTCAGCGAGATGTTCTCCAGGAGGAGGAGCTCTTGGGCTCGCGACTTCAGTCTGTTTCTCTCCTTCCCCTCATATGAGCGCTTTCTGACACGAAAGAGAGCTCCCTGGACTTCTCATCTTTTCTTTCGAGATGCCGTCTCCTGACCAAAGGCGTGGTTTAGTGGGAAGTGGATTTCTTCATTTCTCAAGACAACCCACCTAGGTCGATAGCCAGGCGACCTGTTAGGATGTGCTCTATTCACATGTTTCCACCCCTCAGTTCAAGGTCTATTTCTGGCCATAAGAGGTCAGAAAAAAGAAAGAAGAAGAGGAACAGGGATGCCTACTTCACTCCCTCTATCTCTCTTGCTTGTCCCTGTAAAGACTTGGGGGGCTGCTGGATACGTGAGAGAACGCAAGAAGATAAGAATAGAAGAGAGATAAGAGAAGTGGATGTATGTACACCGTAGAGAGTGAAAGAAGAGAAGAATCACGGGGTGAAGAGTGTGAGAGATCTGATAGAGATGAGCTCGTTATGATGTCTCTCGTACATGAAAGAGTTGCTCTCTCTTCACTCTCTCATTCTCGAACTCTTTTTTCTCCTCGAGACGGACGAAGAGATCGCGAGAGATGTTAAGAGAAGAAAAGATGGATGTGGAAAGAAAGGTCCAAGATTATTGAATCTGCGATTTCTATCTGTATTGGAGGCATCAAATAGAAGAATAAGAAGAGAACTCAGCCGATCTACCTTACACAACACCAATACAGTGGCATTGCGTGCATGCATATATACATGTACATATACCTTGTATATGCTTGTACGTACATATGTCGATACACATATATAGATGTGTGGATTTCTGATGAATATAGAGAGAGAGATTCTCCGTCTATCGTTCTTTTCTTTTTAGTAATCAAGGTTAAACTAAGCCTTTTTCCTTCTTTCTGTCTGTCTTTGTCTCTCTCTTAATTGATGCCTGGTGACTCTTCGTGTGGCTTTTCTTCTATCTTTCATCCATCTTCCTTATTTCGAGCATCGAAGTCTATCATCTGACCTTATTACGTCACGATCTAGCGTCTACCGACCGACGCTTCGGCCTGGAATGAGAGTTGAAGTAACACAGAAAGGGGCGCGGAGGTACCGCCGAAAAAAGAGGCCATTCAAAGGCTGGGGATCTCACCTGATAGCCATGGCGAGCTGTAGGTCCGTAAATCTAGTTTCACTTGACTATTTAATTAGTGGCCCTGGACGTCAGGGGGCAACTGCTCGGAGGTGACGGATCTGAGGCGTCGGCGACTTCGACCCGCGCGACCTGCCCGGAAAGCTCAACGAGGGGCGCGTCTCAGACGGGAAGAATCAACCGGTCAATAAGCTGGAGTTTGGCCACAGATCAAGGAGTCATTATTCATCTTACAGGCCGATTCCACACGCCCGACCCTGCCACTTGCACTGGTACGGGTCTAACCATCCGGCGCGCGCGGCTGGGGCGAGGGGATCGTCCCAGGTGTCAAATGCGCAGCAAAGTCAATCCACCCCCCCACCCCCCGTTTTAGACACTCTCACGCACCGACACACACCGAGTTCATTCACAAAACTCGACGTGATTAGCCACGAATTCCCCTGTTCTCTTGAGTACCTTTCCAAACCCTCCTCTTCTCTTTTCACTCAGCCTTTCTGCTCTTTGCTTTCAGCTTTTTTCTACTCTTTCTCCTCCCTTCGTCCGCTTTTCCTCCTCGTCGTCGTCCTCCGACTTTGACTAGCCAGTTCCACCCTTTTGATGGCGGTCGGATCGTGCTGCGCACCTAGGGTAAGTTCACTTCTGTAAGTAGATGTAACTTAGCTGTAGTCACTTTACCCTTTATTTCTCGGGGGGACTGAGGAGAGAGGATTTGCAATTTATTCGTGACGAAAAATGACCCTACCCACGACTGATAGATAGAGACACTTTACTCGTAAGACTACATAGTCAGTAGAGGACTCTATCGTCATCTCTCAGTGTCACACGGCTTATCCGAGGGCTCCTCCGTATATGTTACCTTCCTAAACTCTGCTTTACATGATACTAAACCTGGCTAATAGGCTACCCCTATAGTACAGTTACTAATCTGCATGCGTTAGCGTTGAGAACGCCGACACCTCGTAGAGGTCTGAATGAATAGGAAAGAAAGACGCCGTACATACACCCCGCTAGCTACAAATGCTGATGAGTTACGACCACGTGACGGGCGATGAGAAAAGAAGAAAAGAAAGAGAGAAAGAGAGCAAGGAGTGTCTCTGTGTAGCTCTTTCTCTGAACCTACAGAGACACTTCTTGAACCTCCTCTCCATCAGCTCATGTCTCTAAATGCAGCGATTGTCTACACTCCGATGGTAACGATGCTTGACTAGCCGCTCTTGAATCGATTCAGAAACAAGCCGAAGAGAAGAATTCCTTCGATTCTCACTATCTTTCTATCAATCTAAGAGATGAAGAGAGAGAGATGAAAAAAGAGAAGAGA
>NW_027157636.1:0-323 GCF_002600585.1 Cystoisospora suis
ACTATTTCCCCTTTTCCCGGTGGTGTGTCTCCCTGAACCGGCCGGTCGTCCCGCCTCCCTGGGAGGCGCGGCCTCCGGTCACTTTCCCATGCCCCTCCAAGGCTAAATCTGGATCTTTCTTTCTCTTTTAACGAGTCCTAAGACTTCGGTTATACAAGTTAGGCTTCCCTAGAAGCCTTAATTATGGAAAGGTGCTGCTTCTAAACATTTTCCGGCCCTTGGCCTCTCATGCTGGGGCGCGGGTTGCGCGGCCGGCTCGTTCGCTGCTCTGCTTGGCTTTACTAGGTTGTGAACTTAGTGCTGCTTTCCTTTCTTTTGTGTCT
>NW_027157636.1:645-843 GCF_002600585.1 Cystoisospora suis
TCTGCTCTAATTTACGCTAATCGATTTCTCCATAACCCAGAGGGTTACGGGGCTAATTTGGATACTTCTAGGTACCTCTTCTCTTCCTCTATCTAGCTGTGCTACTTGTAGGCTCCCATTCCCCCTGTGGGCCCCACAGCCACACATGTAGAATTCCACTATGCATATACACTCAACTCAAACATGGACATGTAAACA
>NW_027157637.1:0-227 GCF_002600585.1 Cystoisospora suis
ACCACAGGCGCGAAGGACCCTAAGGGAGTCACGGAGGGCTGCTAGAGCAGCCTAACGACCCGGAAGTACCAAGAGGGAGTTGGAGTCAGTTTACCCCGGACGTGACACATGTGCCTAGATCGGCAAGGGGACGGAAGTTGCGAGGAGGAAGGAGTTTCAGTCGAAGCATCGGGCACGGCAAGTGGGAATAGCCTTGAGGAGGCCTGTAGGGACGGAGAGAGGCGCGT
>NW_027157638.1:0-2851 GCF_002600585.1 Cystoisospora suis
ATCTATCTTTAATCTATCTTTAATCTATCTTTAATCTATCTTTAATCTATCTATCTTTAATCTATCTATCTATCCGCTGATATGAGGAGAGAGAGCCCGTAGCTATCCTTAGCCCTGTGTTCTCAACACGCATGCTTCTTATTCTATCATATCTCTATCTTTATATCTATATCCAAGGCATATTGATAGACATTCTACGGTTTGCAGTCAGTATGTGAAGACAAACTTTTGACTTTTTCTTTTTTGTGGCTGTCCGTCTGTGGTTGAAGATGACGGGGAAGGCGCCCGAATCAGTCGAGGGCTCGGCGCTGGTCAGCAAGGCTTCGTAGAGCAACAGAAACTCCTAGCCCGGTAGGTAGTCCACATTTGACTTCGCTTCCTTTATACATTGAGCTAGGTCCCTCTTTCTTCTTAACGACTTTCTCTTCACACGTTCTCTTGAGCTCTCCTTCACTTAGAGAAGTGCCTCCTATACAATTCACAAAGAGGTGAGAATAGGAGCAGGGGACCTAAGCGTTTTTTCTCTTTCTAATAGGTGCATGCTGATCTATAGAGATTTGTGTGCCTGACATGTGTGTATATTATGTGCGTATGTGGGTGAACCTGTAGAACTCGTGCTTGCGCGGCTTAAATGCTACCTGTGTGCATATAGATATATATACACAGACAGACGTACATATATATATATATATATATATATATATGTACGTCTGTCTGTGTGTACATACACATCTATAATACATATGTCTACATGTCCATGTACAAGACCGTCGGCTTCGTAGACCAGAGAAGGAGCGTTTGTGTGTGAAGATGAAAGACAGAGGAAAGAGAACCCAGCAGAAGACTTTTCCATCCATTCTTGGAAGACGTCGTCGTTCTTAATCTTCTTGTGTCTACAGAGTCGTTGAAGCACTGGAGCAACTCGCGGCAAAACAAGCGGTGGACCCGCTTGCCGCTGTAAGCCTTTTTTCCTTGTGTTTGCATGCAGTGAAATCGTTTCTTTCTTTTTCGCAGAGAAGAGAGAGGAGGTTCTTCAACTTGAGAATGAGTGTGAATGATAGCCAAGAAAGAAGGACGGAGCTGTTCAGGGCTGTCGGTTTGCCGTTAGCAATTGTATCTCCATCGTAGGGGGGTGTATGTACACCTGGATACACCACTCTTGCAGTCTGAAGGAGATGTAGCCGTCGCGTACTTGCTGTATGATGTACACATAGGCGCAGTTACGAGGAGTCGCTCCTGTATATACGGAGAAAAGGCATGTCTACATTTCCGGGCAAGCAATACGAATCTAAATCGTGGTCCTTTTTCATATGAACGTCTGCATGCGACGGGGTAGTATGTACACACACTACACGACATCTGTATTCTACACTTTTTACCCTTACCTGTCTCTCTTTCTCAAAATTTTTCTTCTTTTTCCTCCAGACACAAGGCGTTTGTCTAGATTCTGCTTTCTGTCTTACTCCCCCAAGAGTATCTCTGTCACGTTCGCTGTACATACACCGTCGTTTGCATGAAGCGTACAGATTAACGTAAAAAGAAAAATAACCCAACTTGTATTTCTTTTGTCTGTGTTGGGTTTCCTTGTTATGTTGCCTCTTTCCACTGTATATACAGCGTCGATGGGACCTCGAGAAGGACGTTTTCTTTGCAGGTGAAGAGCTCAGCTGGAGATACAATTTTCTTCGTGTTTTCTCATTCTTGTCCTCTCTCTTGTTTCTCTTTGCATCTTGACGGCTGAGTGGTGATGCGTCTTATATACGGGGAGGAGGCAGGCTTCATTCATATAGGCATCTCTCATCTGACAGCATCATTATTATGTATGATCAGGCGGGTAGACCTGCTTGTAGACCTGCTTCTACTACTTCAACCATGTGTACACTCATGTGCATGCAGATATCTGCGCATGCACCCGGGGGTGTACATACACCGTCCGAGAAGCTGTTTGATGGCTGTAGAGAAGATCCTTTCCACTTGTGTGATGCTGCATGAGCTAGACTGAAGAAGCAAAGGGACATGCGTCTGATAGTCTCTAGGGTCTTCTACAACATTTGCCTATACGACTACAAGGCATCGGGAAGCATCTGCTTCTACGAGTACATGATAGCCTTTGTTTCACGTCGCCCCTGTGTTGAATAGGATTCCATTCTCTCTCCTTTTCTCTCTATATAAAGATGAGCGTGGTGGTCCGTCACATAGATATCTGGACTTCTCTAGGGTGTCTTACTTTCTCTTTAGGTCTCTCTCTATGTACGCGTGTGTGTGGCGAGTCATTCTCTGAACAACAAGTCGTGACGGTGTTGTTTAATGCTCTCTCATATAGACCTTTTTGCATAATAGAGATATCGTCGTTTTCAGAAGGCCTGTAGACTCAAATGCAGTAATCTGTAGACACAAACACCCTTGCCCCTATGACCTATTCTGCTGCACATGCATGCATAAATGTGTATATATGTATACATGGAGAGAGTGAGAGAGATAGATGGANNGAGAGAGATAGATGGATTGAGCCGAAGAAGGAGGAGACGTAGGGAGACGTTAAAGAGTTAAGATGCTGGGATACAGACGAGAGAGGCAGGAAAGCCTTTGCCTTTCCTTTGTATTTCAACTCAGGGCTAGTCTTGCATGCACAGACGGAGGAGCCACAGGAACACCCGCCGTTCCGAGAGAAGTAAGCGGCAACAAGTAGAGGAACGAAAGAAATATAAACTTTCTCTACCAGCTCTTTCATGCTTTATTGAGTACCCACACAAAGAGGAAGAAGAGAGGATGGCTTTTTCTTGAATGCTACTTCCTTGCGTGAAGTGCGTGTGTGCATGCATGCATGCATTCATACGCATTAAGTACACTG
>NW_027157639.1:0-204 GCF_002600585.1 Cystoisospora suis
TTTCACTAATTCGAGCTGCCTCGATAGGTGATTTCTCTGCTTTCTCCCGGCTTCTTCGGTCATTCTCGGTTTCCCTCGGCTCCGTCCTTCTCTATCCTTCGCCATGGACGTTCTCGGCTTCCCGAATCCCCGAGAATTACGTTCTCGCCGTTTGCGCCGGGGTCGCGCGGGTGGCGCGGGAGAATTCGTGCACCCTGACGTGCG
>NW_027157640.1:0-3605 GCF_002600585.1 Cystoisospora suis
GGTGGTCTTGTGGTGTGCCGTTGTGTGCAGCACCGGCGCTACCGGGGACTAACTCCGCCGGCACCCGCTGGTTGCTGTCGGTGGCCTGACTCGTCGGGCTGGCTTGCTGCCACCCTGCCCCGACTTGGCTGGTAAGTTTCCGGCTTGCCCGCTTGTTTCTCGAACCACTTCTCCTTCGCTTATTTAGTTTGCCTCTTAGTTTTAATAGAGTTTAGCGCCTATCGCGCTTTTCCCCGGCTCCCGTCGCTTTCGTTTTCCCCCCTTTCGGCGTGTCTGTTTTCCTGGCGCTCGCTTCGTCCTCCGTACTTGTCTTCTTCTTAGAAGATCTCACCCTTCTAAGAATGGAGTGTCGTTTCTTTCGTTCTGCTTTAAGCAGAACGACTCCTCTCCTCTACTTCCTTCTTATTGCTTGTTTGCGTGGCTGGACTCCCCCGGATGCTTCCTTGGCTTGGATTTCGGCGCCCTGAGCGCCTGCGATCCTTTCCCGGTTGAGGCGGGACTGGCTCCTCCCCCGAGCCCTTCCCCAATGGAATTCCCCTGATATCCCCCTGGGACGCCTTCGTCGAATCTTAAACCATATCGACTTCTTACTTTGTGCCCTGTGCGTCTTCTCGTGCTGCGTTTGCCCGCGTTGCGGCGGCGTGCGCGGTGTGCTTTCCACGCGCCCGTGCATCGTCGCCGCTCTCTCCACCACTTCTCCCTTAGTATTTTCCACCTGATGGGGGGTCTTTCTTTTAATCTTTTACCTTTCCAGCAAGTTTGTCGCGTTGGCCTTTTGCCCTTCGCCTTAGAAGGCGTTTCGTGTCCGTTTTTTCCTTTGTTGCTCGTCGAGTTCCGTTCCTCGGAACTCGCGCCCGTTAGTTGACTACTCCTTTCTCTCGTGTTTGCGTCCGAATCCTCCCTTTCTCTCACCCTTATGCTCTTAATTAGCGCTTTAACGTTGAATCCCCTTGTTAGTTCACTCCCCCGTTTTGCGCTAGCTTCTCGGAAGACTCTCGCTGGTCTCTCCGGGCTGTGAGTTTCCTTTACTTCTTCCTCACCCGTCGTATTGCATTGCTGTGTGTGGGTTACCTTACTCCAGGAGGACTTGGAGACAAAGGTACCCTAGCTGCCCTCGGAGTATACGTTTTTGGCGCTTGTTGCGCCTATTTGTACGCGCTTTCACCAGCGGGTCTTCCGCAGTTTGAGCCGCGGGTACCGCGAGCTCACTCTCCACGGCGCCCGAATGTCCCGAGCGCAGGCCAGTTCGCGCTTTCTCCCCTTTGCGTTTAGTAGCCACTCCGCTTTAGCTATTAACTTTGTTTTACTGCGCCCATTCCCCTTCCATTTGCAGTGGCCAAGCCCTTTCTTTATGTTTGCAGCCTACGTTTGTTTGCTGGAAGCGTGTAACGCGTCGCCCCGGTCGCCCGCTCCCGAGTAGGTGTGTTCTTATCCTTTTGTTGCTTGTCTTCGCCGTCACTTCCTGTTACTCTCATCTCCTGGTTGCTCTTCTGTGTTTGTCCTTCGCGCCAGGTCGTGCCTGCTACACAGCGTTTGAGGATGTTCCCCGCTGTCGTCACGGCCTCACCTTTGGGACCCTCCAGCCCGACCCTCGGGTCTTTCCATTCTTGCGCCACCGTTTGCGCTACGAGGACTCCAGTTTCCCGCGAACGGTGGTCCAGGTCTGGCTGGAGGAGGCAAGTCCTGCCTGGCTTCAGGAGGTCTGGTTGATCGACCTTAAGAGACACACTGCTACAGTTCGTAGTCGGCTTGCACGCCTCCTTGATGGGCGTGTCGACTTGGCGAGCTTGGCCTCCTCTTGCCCCTACTCGTTTCCTTTTGATTTCGCTCGCGCCCCTCGTGATAACGACAACTGGGGTTCTTCGAAAACAATCGTGGGGTCTCGCGAGGACTCGCGTATCGCCCTCCGTAATTATCTTACCGGTGAACTTATGGGCGTAGCCTTGGAGATCTTTGCCTGTGTTCGTTTCGTCGGGGTGATTGATTCTCCCCCCCCCACCAAACTCTTCGAGCAAATCCCGTAATCGGTTCAAACTTCCCTTCTTAAAACTTTGCTTTGCTTCCTCGTTCGTGGGCTCCGAGACGTGCCCGCAAAACTTCTCAGTTCCGACGCGAAGTTCACCCCTCGCTTGCCCGCTGCTGATTACCTTGCAACGTTCGTAATCTTCGCTCACTTTAGCGTCTGCCCTTTGCGTTGCCGCTGTTGAGCACTTAGCTTGGTTGTCTCTGTGGGCGTCTAGCCCTTCCCATTCTTTAGCTAAATCACTCTCAAACTCTTCCCTCTTAGCCAGATTGTTAGCAAGTTCATTTATTGCCTCCTGCACCTTTCCCGATCCGTTAGTGACACTTCGCACGCTGGCCCCGGTGCTGTGTCCTTCCTTTCCCACTGCAACGGCGGTTCCTTCCCCCGTCGTTGCTCCACTGTCGCTTCGTATTTTACTCTTACTCGCGTCCCGCTCACTAAAGTCGCCGCCGTGCCCTCCGCACGTCTGGGCTATCCCGCCTTGTTCAGCGTTCCAACGCTCTCCGCGAACCACCTCTATCAGTCCCTTAACTCTCATCACACTTAGCTCCCAGGCGCTCGTCAGCCTGGGTAGGTAAGAGTCGTTCCATTCTCGCTCGCTTGTCCCGGTTTGTTCTTCCTTACCTTGCGCGTTGCTGGCGGTGCGCTCTCCGGCACCTCCGCTTATTACCGCGCCTACCCCGTTAGGCATAACGTTGCCGCCGGCGAATTCCTCTTCGCTCGGCGTGACTCCACCTCGCAGGTTGCCACGTGCTACCGCGATTCCTCTAAGCCTTAGCTTCCTTAGTGACGCCCTCAGGCGCGCCGCGCCTTGCGCGGGAACTCCTTCCGCGGTTCCACACGCCACTTCGTCGACGTGCGACCGAACTCTCTCTGTTCGTTTGCCGTCTTCGCATAATTAACCCTTTCTTTAGCCAGTTCTCTTTCGGTCACTACTTTGGCTAAACTATCACTCTCGCTCGCTGCGCCCACAACTTTGCGCTCCGTGTCTTGCGCGACCACGCCGACAAACGGCGACACTTCCTCGTCCTCGTCCAGCACGACTACCGCTGGTACACACTTTGCTTCACACACTAAGTCGCGCACATTTCGTTCCTCTCGATCCGTTTCCGACACGGTCTGCACAATGTTCTTGCTAGATGATGCGCTACTCGTTCCGGCCCTTGCTAACTCCTCCTTCTTCTGTTGAGGGAAAGACTTCGCTCTCGACCGATCCCTTGGTCGCTCGAGAGCCATTAGTTTCCCGCCCGCTTTGGCCAAGTAGCTCGGCAGTGGCCTTCCTGGCCACACTCAAAACACTTCACCGCAGGATTCTCTCCTGCATTTCCCTCACTGTTCACGTTGAACTGCACACCCGCGGAACGTCGCGGCCCCGAACGCAGCCCGGACTCTCGCACTAGAGCCGGCCTCGGCGGCCTTGCGCCCGTTCCCGCTACCTCTCGACCCGCTGGATACCTCGGAAATGCTGACGGTCCGGCCCCAAACCCCTGGCTCTGTCTTCCCGACTGAGCACCACCAAAACTCCCCCCTAAATATCCACCATAACCCATATGCCTGGGCCCCGCCTGCACGTTCCCTCCGG
>NW_027157640.1:4085-4446 GCF_002600585.1 Cystoisospora suis
TGGCCTCGTGCCATCAAACAATTTCGGTCTAGTCATGGCGCTTAACATCTTTGAGTGCATTTCGGAGCCTACCTCCGGTTCCTGCGCCATACTGAAGTACTGAGTCGCTTGGGACGTCGCGTACGTCGCCTCCGAGATGCGCTCGCGCACCTCGGGCCTCCTTCCGTCGTCGTGCGCTCCCGTCGATATTGGCGGTTCTCCTATGACACTATGCGTCCTCGAAACTCTCCCCGCGGACTGCCCCGCGTGTTGATCTATCGTTTAAGCCGATTGTCTCCTAGAAAGAGCCCGCCTTTCTTCCTCGGCGGCTCGTCTCCTCTCCTCTCTAGCTCGCCGCTCGGCTGTCTCTCGCTCGAGCTGC
>NW_027157641.1:0-130 GCF_002600585.1 Cystoisospora suis
TTACTTCTCTTCTCTCAGGTTCTACCGTTGTTGTGGAGATTGTGTTGACACGAGGAAGAGATTCAGGAGAAGTTTGCGAAGAGCAAGAAGAAGAAGAGACACACATTGAAGAAAGAGGTGAAGAGGAAGA
>NW_027157641.1:330-525 GCF_002600585.1 Cystoisospora suis
TTTCACAGCTTTTGAATAGAGTCTCTTTCCATAGCTTAGCATGCCATCGAAATGTCGGCGAAGAACTTTCTTTCTCTGGACAGCTTTCTCTGTTTGTTTCTCTAGTTCAATGTCATCTTCCAAGCTTCCGTAGAAGTCAAAATAGACATCATGACTGAGTAGATTCGCTTGTTCTCTCTCTTCATCTTTCTCTCT
>NW_027157641.1:591-20926 GCF_002600585.1 Cystoisospora suis
CTTCTTCTTCCTCTCCTCCTTCTTGTTCTCCTTCTCTTTCACTATAGTCAGAGGAGGAGGGCTGAGAAGAAGAAAGAGAGGTACACGTAGATGTCTTGGAAGGCACGCGGCAATGTTGAGAGAAAGAAGAAAAAGAAGAAGAGAAGGAGAAAGAGGATGTATAAGGCAAGAACTGAGAGGGCGAACAAGAATTCAAAGGTGAGAAAGAAGAAGACTGGAAGAAAGAAGAGGATAGGAATGACCGAGAAAGAAGTAACGATGGAGGAGGACGAGGAGAAGAAGGAGGAGGAGAAGAGGGTAATGAACCCCATGTCGAGGAAGTGAGGAAAGAAGGAGAGAGTTGAAGAGAAAAGAAAGATCTCAAAAAGGGAAGAAGATTGCGAACGCCTTTGCGGACTTCACGTGACTTCCCTTGCCCTTCGTATCTTAGAGAGGATTTACAAGTGTCTGTATGGATTCGTTTTCTTCGCTCTTGACCAACAAAGGGAGAGAAGGAGACGAGACAAGGTAAGAAAGAAAGAGAAGAATGAGTTCCGAAAACATGCGCAGTCTTTCTTGTCTCTTCTTTCTGACTGCCGATCTCTTTTCCAATAGAGGGTGGTGGATGTAGCACAGCAGAAGGAGAAAGGGTGAAGGAAGTTGGATGGTTGGCCACTCCATGGAGATTATGACGCTCAGATAGTTTTCTCCGATTCTTTCTTTCTGGGCGGATGGCTCGACTGAGGGGTCTTCCCTGAAAAGGAAGAAAAGAAAAGGAGAGAAGTTGAGGCGAGGGACAATAGGGAGGAGAAGGAGAAGAAGAAGAGTGAGCGAATGAGAAGAGACTTGTGAGGTGGGGATGATGAGGAAAGCCAAGTGGAAAAACCCGCCGAGCATTCACAAGGACAAGAAGAGGAGAAGAAGAGAAGGAGGAAGAGAGGGGGAGAAGAAGAGGAAGGAGACGAAGAAGTAGAAAGGTAAAGAGAGAGATAAGGGAAGAGGAAGGATGAGGTCCATGAAAGAATTTCACAAGAGGAAGAAAGGGCAGAGAAACACGGCGGAAAGGGATCATTCTTGGGACTCTAGAGCGTGAAGAGAAATTAAGAGGAAAGATAGATAGTTAGATAGGAGGATCTCCACTCTCCTTCTTTTCTTTGTACTTCTCAGGAGTAAAAGAACTCATGACACACGGATAAATGCAAGGGCATTGTTTATGAGATCTTAAGATCTTCTCTTGTCCTCATTGACGCAGGGATGTTACTTGATCGGTGCGACACTGGAAAAAGCGCTTCGAGGAAAAACTGCTCTTAGATCTTCGTATGGGGGCTTAGGGTGTACGTACACTCGAAAGAAGTGTTTCTACAAAGCTGTCGAAGACATCTAGTAGGCTGGGTGATGGTTCTTGTATCCCGCTTTGATATCGTCTCGTTTTAAACCACTATGCTTCTCTCTGTGATCACGAAGAGTACGGTCTGCCGCTGTTTCTTTCAAGTGGACATGCACCGCGGGAAAGGAGGTCGACTACAAAGACTGTTGGTCACAAAGCGGCCGAGGAAATGAGTCAATTCTGAGATGAAAAGAAACCGTATGAATAGTAGAACATGTCTCTTGTGTGTGTATCAGATGTAGGCGCATGCATGACCGAAGACGACAGAACGCCGGGGTCCTTTCTTTCCACGGAGAGAAAAAAGAGAAAGATAGATCATCGTGTTTCTATTCTTTCCTTCACACATCTCTCCGGAGTTCTTTATTAGAAATGAAGAGAGAGCAACCTTCCGCTTTAGTCGAGTCAGAATTCTTCTGTTGCTGCAGTCTCTTCGGACGACATCTCTTTCTCCCGTTCTGTTGCATGCAATCTCATCTATCGTCGGTGGAGACACTTCCTCGTGAACTAGCGGGAGAAAACAGTCAGTATGGCTTTTGCTTTCACCTAAGCCCGAAGAACAGTGTCATTAAGAGGAGATGTGATATTGACTGGGAATGTTGAATATTTGCTTCACCTCTCTTCTCAATTCGCTCGGGTGTACGTACACCTCCTCCCCAATGAGGCTCGATAGATAGATCACATGTTGTCTTCCAGATCTTCGTACAGATTTCGGCGTCTTTCCGACCTTCTCTAGAGTCGAGTCTCAAGATTTCCTTGGCGACCTGCTCTCCCGGTCTCTCCATTTTTGGCCGGTCTCCTAACTCCTCTGTATCTAGAGTCTTCTCCTGTGTTTTTTCTCTCTATCCATCTTTGCTTCCACACAATGGGGCGAGAGAGATATCCTCTCTCCGCTCTTCAGAAATGTTTGAAGGCTGTCCCCAGTCGTGTTGACCTTCCTTCTTCGTCTTCTTCTACACCGTTATCACCTTCTCAGCTGACAAGCAAAAGTCACGTTTCTGTCTTTGTTTCGCGGAGTGCTCTTTCTCTCACTCCTGAGACTCGATCGATCTTTCGGACGGGAAAAAAGGATCGTTCTTTGTCTCCTCTCTCTCTCTCCAGCCAGTCGCGCCGAAATTTTGTCTATACTCGCCGTCATGTCTGTCGTAGGACCTCATCCAGTCCTTCTGTCGCCTCATCGGACAGAGATGTAGGTATCCCCTCAGGTGGAGTAGTAGCGGCTAAGAAGATGATCACAGGAAGGATATCGGCTAAGAACCAAGGAGAGAGGAAAAGGGAGACGCTACGGCTTTCGACTTTCAGTCAAGAAACAGGAGAATTGTCACAGTGTCCCTCTCTTTCTGAGAGAAGAAGGACAACAGTTTGGTCTCTCGGGAGTTTATCTCCCACTTCCGCATCTTGTCTCCGACATAACTCTGGAGACGGGGGTGTAGATTCTCTTTCGGTTCTGTCTCGATCTTCTTCACATCCTTCGGGTTCCTTTCTTCACGTTGCTAGGACCGCAACCGTCGCCTTAGGAGTTTATCGGAGGACAAGTAGTACTCTCAGTCGCTGTCGTTCTTCTCAGATTCCTCAGCTAGAAGGGAAACAAAGAGAAGGAGGAGAGCATGCGTGTTCACCAGACATCTTTTCTCTCTCTTCGATACAAGTGAATGGTCGTCGTTGCTCATTATCGTCTCTTCCGAACTTTTCTTCAAGTCTGTCTCCCTCTCTCCCTCTGTCTTGTATACAGAAGAAGTCCCCTCAACATATCACCCATAAGCACCAACTAGAGCCATCCTTCTCCTTGTTGTCCTTACTCTTTGGTCCGTCGTCTTTCTTCTCGCAAGTGTATTACGTTCCCTCTTCCTCTTCCATGCAACTCTTTCCGAGCACCTTCTCAACTAGGAAGTCATCATCTCTTTCTCTTTGTGATTTTCTTTTATCCACATGTTCTTCATCTTCTTCTTCTTCAGCTCGCTCTTCCTGTCCTTCTCTTTCTTCTCCTTCTTGGTGTCATCTCGTGCCCCAGCCTTCTTCTTTTTGCCCGTCTGCCTTATCGTCCTCCTTTCTGCGTTCATCCTCAACCTTTCGCATGACTTCATCTCTTTCTTGTTCTTCTTTTCCTTCGTCTCTTCTTCCTCTCTCGTCTCCCTGTCTCTTATCTGCACGGCCCTCGTGGGGTCATGCCTTGTCTCCCCCTCTCTGTCTCCTTTCCGCTGTACGTACAAAGATGGTGAAGTCCGCATCCTATAGACGTCCAAGTCGAGCCTCGCCAACAGGACAAGCAAGGAAACCCCATATAGGGGTCAAGAGATTATCAGCGGAATATGTCTGGCCAGGTGTCGTTCTAGTTAAGCAACGAAAGATTATAGCATTTAATGTGGAGACCAAGAGAAGAAATCGACACTTCAAAATCTATCCAGGAGAGAATGTGAAAGTGACAAAGACAACGAATCTTGTTGCTCTAGCCCATGGCAGAGTTAAGTATACTCATGATGTATCTCGGGATGTCCTTGTGGTAAATGTCTTACCGGAAAGACGAGAAGAATTGTTACGTGAAGATTTATGGAGATACAGAACTGAGCATGTTAGATCAATGGAAGAGAATCGACATATCTGTTTTCTTCGGATGAAAGCTGTACGGATGTTTGGGAAGCCTCTTGTTAATCCTCCTACAAAGCCTCCGCTTAGACCTCATCACTTCACGAAACAAGATATATGGGAAAACCCCACTTTACCTGACGTACCACAATATGATGATGACGTCTAAACATCGAGAGCCTCTACATCTCTTGTTGTGTGAAGATGAGTCTATGGATAGCTCTCTACATGTCTACTGTGTTTGTGTACGTACGTTTTCACCAAAGGGAATGGAGTGCACTTATGGTAGGGCGAGAAAATCTTCTGCTGGGTGTGTACATATACATAGTTATATGTTCATCTATACGCATGCAAACAGGAATATATGTACGTAAAATGGATATGGATGCGTAGAGAAACCGTCTTTCGAGGTATACACCTTTACAGTCCAAGACGTAGTGACACTACGAGCCGGCGGGGGTGAAGGGGAAGGTGTGTGAGGAGGATACTTTTCAGTGAGAGGGCGTCAAGCTATGGATGTATAGAATGAGAGAGCGAAAAAGAAAGAAGCACGGAGCCGTATAGACAGCAATGTCAGTGTGATGCGATTATTCCCCATACCGTGTGGGTCGCCGTGGAAAGCTGTTTGGGATCGAGCCGTTATGAGGTGAAGAGAGATTCAAGTGTTGAGAGGAGGCAGAGGACGCGGCAAGTCGAGAGCAGAAAGAAAGAAAGAAAGAAAGAAAGTATCCAGGGACTTGCACCTTTGTGGTTGGTATATATGTGTTCGGTAGAGGGGGGATCTGCTTTTGTATGTGCAGGGAGCGTATGAAAAAAGAGCAGTGCTATGTCTATTCTACTGAGGTGGTGTGCATACACTGGGTGACAATGGGCGGGACCACCTATTTCTACACCATCAACTCGTCCAACTAGTACTACGAAATCTATGAAATCACCGAACTGGAGTAGTCATCGCTATGAAGGAGATAGATAGCCTTCTGATCTCATCTGGATCATCTCGTTCTTCTTTCCACCCTTGTTGTTCGTCCCATACCACAATGCATCTCCTTGCTGACAAGCGTCCTCTGCGATTCATTTTTCTCGGAACCTCTCTTCATTTCTTCCTGTCCCTGTGTCTTCCTCTCGAGATTACGGAGACGTGGGCCGTATATAAATAGTGGTGAAACGGGCACATTCGGAGGCTCCTGTCGACGGTCTGCTAGATAGAAATCCGGTAATAGAGGAGGGACACTTTCGTAGTCACGGCTAGCTTAACGGTCAGACCGTCAGCGCCGTTTCTTTTCCAGACGAGGAAGAAGACGGGTAGGTACGTGTACATACAGCCCCGGAAACTGGCGTAAACGCCGGAGTGGAGCAGTATTCCTCCTGTTGCAGGTAACTACAGTAGATAGCAAGATTGCCGCAGAAGTGATCAGCAACAAGAAAACAAGCTGTCGTCTGTGGTGGCACTTCGGTGCGGAAGTCGTTTGAGCGTATGTACATATACACGCATGGATTGATACGAATGAAGAGAAGAAAAAGGAAAGGCAAAAAAAGTAGACTGTTGACTGATTGCTTTGATCTCATACATGTCTACCTTTCCCTTTTTCCTTACATTGCGGTAGTGACGTCGGGCTCCCTATGTTATGATGACTTTAGCGATCAGAAGGGAACCGGGAGACAAAGAGAAACAAAACACCCGGTATCGTGGTGTCCCGAAGTTGACCATCTGCAGTCGGCGGGCAGCCGGTGAACCCAGGCACTCTCTGTTAAAATGCGGACAACGGGTATCCCGGCAGTGGTAGCGTTCTAGCGCTGGATGCTTGCTTTGTCCACCGGCTAGAACCGCCCGGGCCACGGCGAGGAGGATTCGCTTACGCAATGTATCAACAGTATTACTGTAGCAGATTCACCACCCTATGAAAACATCGACAATCAGCCGGATCGCGGGCCATCATTTTTGTTCATATCTCGCCTTCGGTCGAACGAGCACGGGGCTTTCGGCAACGGCTGAGCCATCTGCGAGTCAGGTTGTCCCGAGGACCTAGGGACGTGTCACACGTCTGGGCGCCTCTGTCGCGTGAAGTTCACTAAATCAGACTGAGCTCTCGAGGTAGCTGGCGATTACCGGAGAGGCAGTGGCGATCCAGCGGTTCGTTAGTGTTCGTGGATCTGCCAACCACATGGCTGGATAGGTGAAGTGTGTTCTTGTCGTTTTCGACTAGGGGCCCCAGCCGGTGTTGCAGTTCGAAGCCCTGCCGGGTATACTAGCGGAACTAGCGCGGTGCGGCAGACGTTGTAGTACAATCCAGCAAGCGTCAGTCACTGCTGTGCATTCACGGGAAAGGCCATTCGATGTCAACTAACGGAGACAGTCTCTTCACCCTGAAAGCTGTCATTGTAAGCGGGGATGGCACTCCAGCAACCGGGAGGCTGTAGTGACAAGGCGTTTTGTAGCATGAGAGTTACTTCATAGAACGGAGGACGAACAAAAGAGAAGCCACGACACAACGTTTTGATAGTTTGTGGCTGGCAGCAAACGCGGCACGCGAGATAAGAAACTCATCAGCTACCCAGAGAAGTGGCGTTGAACCGCTGGTCGTTTGTTTCTTCACGGACTGGATTTCAGCACGACATGCCAGCGAAGACGAGAAGGTACTGCGTGCTGCCCGGCCAAATGTGTTTATCTCATTTCTCAGTGAAAGCCACTTCACACAGGATTCTGGTCGTCGTCTCCGTCTTGCATTCCTGGTGCAATGGACTTTCTTTCCTCTCCCACATTACCGAAAGAGTGCTGCTGTTCAATATCCCCTGACGCGTGACTAGCAATGCTATTACGGAGTGAATTTCGGACTTGTGATCCTGGAATTATAGAATTTCTTTCCTCTGCCGGATTACCGAAGGACTGCTGCTGTCCAATCTCGCCTGATGCGTGGCTACGAATGCTACTACGAACTGAATTCCGTTCTTCTCCTGAAACTATAGAATTTCTTTCCTCTCCCGCATTACCGAAAGACCGCTGCTGTTCAATACTGCCTGACAGTTGACTTTGTATGCTATTACGGACTGAGTTTCGCTCTTGTAATCCTTGGACTATCGAATTTCTTTCCTCTGCTGGATTACCGAAGGACTGCTGCTGTTCAACGCCTGATATATGACTTTGTATGCTATTACGAATTGAACTGCGCTCCTCTGCCTGATTGAACGAGGAGAGGTCCTGCACATGGGTACTGTGTTGACTACCCGACCGTCGAGATAAACTTTCAGATATGTGCGACAAACTTTTTGTTAGGTGCGACAGACTTTTTGCAATTTGTGATGAGGTGCGACGACGGAGACTCGAGCTAGCCTTGCTAACGGACCGCTCTACGTTTCCTGTTTCCGTGAAGGGGCCCGTGGAGTCGTTGTGGGCTTCCTCTGGGGCGTGGTCCTTATCAGAGGGCGCTACTGCGGTGTCTGTCACTGCCTCCTGTTCTCCTCCCGCACCTGCCGTTGCCTTGTCCTTTTGCTCTTGAGTCAGTTCTCCTACTAAGACAGACTTGCGCGCAGCCGCTTCGACTGTGGCTCTCTTCGCGGGTGGCATAGGCAAATGCAGGAAGTTCGGAGAGGGCAGCTCACCATCCATAAGAGCTGCCTGCTCAGCCCCAGTGGTAATCAGTGGAGGCAGATTCCCAAAGCTCTCAAGTAGCCATTCTGTCACGGGGACATCCTCGGTTTTTGATGTTGCTCCTGTTGCAGGGTCATGCGTAACCTTCGTTACCGTAGAGCCTGGCTTCTTCTCTGCCATAAGCTTCGCCGCCTCCTTGGGCGACAGTTCGACGATGGCACCATTTGGGTATCTGCGATGATAATAGCAGACGTCACAGAAGTTTCGAGTTGCTTTCGGGAGTCTTTTGTCTATCCCTCATGCGGCCGATATTTGTTTGCGTTGGGGTCATGAGCCCGGCGGGCTACCAGTCTGCTCTACCGGTTTAGAGTCAGGAGGGACTTGTACCCTCGTCATCCTAGTAAGGTGTGTGCTATCCACAGATATTCCGGAGACAGGACAGTCTTTCGGCGATGGGACATCGTCAGGGAACAAGGGAAGCACAGTGCCTCCCATTTGATCTTCCCGCCCTTTCGTGACAAGGGGATTGTCTCTCCCTCTCAGCTAGCAAAAAAGGTGAAGTGGATCCTTAGCGCCAGCCCAACAAAGACTCGAGGCTTCAATCATTATGAGCGGCCATCGTTAGCTCGTGAACAATCAATCCTGCTCTCAGGCTCCATGCCACACCGATGTGAACACTAATACGGTTCACCTAGGAGCCGGGAGAAAGGGCAAGGAGAACTGGCTGATATTTGCGAAAGCCTGCAGGTCTTTTTTCCTAGGAATCAATTCCCGATTATATCAGACTCACTTCATGAAATGGCGGTAGAGGGACCGCGAACGAGAGTTTGGATCAACAGTGTGAATACAGAAGTACGTAGTACTGTCGCTGCGTTTCGTTCTGAATAGGTGTCGTAAACCAATCCCCACGTCAACACAGTCAGTATCCGCCTCCTCGTTTTCAGCGGCGGCTACGTCAGCCAGTTTTGCGAGTTTCTTGACGGTCGGACGATCTTCCCGATCAACTGTAGGTAGCAACATAACGTCGAGGGCGGAAAACAGTCCTAGCAACAACTGCTAAACAGAGCTCGGAAACTTATCCGGAAGCATCCGCTCTGCGGGGTTACTGACCACGGCGCTGAGTGGGTTCAAGCCATGGCCTTCAAGCACAAACCCTACATCGTAAACATATGGACACACTCTCATATCGCATAGCGTAAGCCAGACTTCTTATTTCCCTCTGTTGTAGACGGCAAGCGATTGGGTCGAGAGCTTTCTCGGAGAGAAACGCGCATAGAGTTGTCCGAATATCATAACTGTTGTCTACTGTATCCGCCGACAAGTCTGTACATACTTTGTTAAAAGGAGTATGGCAATTTCGTCACGCCAGGACAGAGGTCAGGGGACTCTGGAATTGAGGACGACACTAAGACACTGCTGTCCCACTTCCTAGACTACGCCACAGGCGAAGCAGCGGGGCTAGGAGATAGGAGAAGGTTAGAAGCAGGGGTAGCCTATCTAAAGGCGTGATTTTAGCCGTATGTATCGGGGGACTTACCGATAAACTCGGTTACCTGTATGTCACGGGTCTGACCTTCAGTGCCTCGGAACACCTTGGCTTTGTAGCAGACCCATTTGAGGTACCGTAGAGACACTTCCCAGTCGAGAGGAACGAAAAAGTCAACTTCATCTGCTGAGAGACGTCGGTGGGTGTCCTTAACCCGACCGTAATGGTGGATCTGTATGATATAGTAATAGAAAGTCTGAATTGATCCACAGCAGCCCAGCATCAGATGCAAATACATGAAGAATCGTAGGATTTCTCCTCGACGTGCAACAGCAGGCCAGCTAGTGGAGATTCACTCGAGGCACGTAGCCAGCCGCAGGGAAATTCTGAGGGAGAGACCTAATACGGGCTTCACATCCGACGCCTTTCTCTTCTTGCCGACAAGTGGTTGTCTTTTCGGAACCGCGGCCTTGCCTTTCAAGTAGATTTGCTGAGTGATGGAAGCAACTACCACACAACTGTAGTAGAGTCCAAGAAGAAACAAAAACCTTACTATAACAGAGAGCGCAGTGAAGGCGACGTAGAGAAGGAAGGTGAAGATAATCCCCATTATCCCGTTATCGTCCCGAGCGCTGTAGAGATTGAACAACTTGAAGGCATCGCCAGTCCAGTTGCCCGCCAGCGCGTCGATGATCAAATTCACGATAGGGTCCAGTGTCACGGCGAGCCCATATGCCGGAAAGAATCTGTAAACTTTCGAAAGTCGAGAAAGGCAAGCAACCTCAAGCAATGGGCAGTGTGCGAACTAGCACCTCAGCTTCGCGCTAGGGGAGACGGCGCAACCGAGAATTCTCTGATCCGTCTCCGGGCAGTCCCCGTTGTGCAAAACAATTAGTGAGATTGGGATGAGTGACACCTGTGCTGAGAGCTGTGGAGCCCTCAAAGATGGATAGCCGGACACCTGCGTCTCACTCGTCCAGCAATAACCAGGAATGACGGTCCGATTGTCCGTGCTTCTTGAATGTAACACCATTAGGTATTGTAGGAGGTACAGCAGCACGTTGGCGGTTAGCGAGCTGACTGCTGTAAAGCAAGCGGCAGTTTCCAGTCAGCGACCTAGATGAAGGCTGACCAGCCCAGCAACCACCCAACTGCATTAGCCTGACGTCTACGCAGTCCAAGCTACACATTGGTGGTGCAAGGACACGAAACAGAGACTGCGTTGCGTGTGAAGGCACAGAGCACACAATCTTCACGGCAAAATACCCTCGAGAAGTATGCTCGTCTGACATCGAATGAATCACTACGAACAACTCAGGCACACGGTGCATCTGCTTTTGTCCTGGCAGAGCGGCTTGCCGAGGAACGGTCTGCGTCATGACTTGTGCGTCTGTTCTCAGCCGGAGCGTACCGGGATTGGGAATTCTTCCAACATACCCCTGAGCCACCACTATGATGAGCGATCCAATCAGGAAGATCAAATAGCTCATGAGAGGCCCGGACAAAACGACAAGCAGCTCCTGGTCGGTCGTCAGTAGGTCCTGTTGCCATCAACAGAACCCAATCACGAAGGCTGCTGCTAGCAAGTCCGCAGAACTCCGCCTAACGTCCTCGTAGGTGACCAGAGGCAACGGCAGCTGGGACAACACGTCCTTTCGCAGAGAGATGCTTACAGTGCAAATAAGTCTCACTGATTGCCTCTTCACCGAGGAGCTATGGCCAGCCTCCAGAGAACGACACGGTCGTAATAGTCGAGTTTGTACCAGGAAGCCCGGACAGGCAGGCGTGTATGTTCCCGATCTTTCTACGGCGACGGGTTATGGCACACTTTGCACAGCCAGAGCGATCTGCCGCATTTTGAAGGTTGCGCTGACCCACAAAGAGGCTTGCTGACACTAAAACATTCATCCCTCTCAAGGTGTTGCTCACCTGGACATATCCCACGTACACGAGAGCGAAGGAAATCTCGAACCGGTACATGGGTATGCTGAAGGCGGAGAGAATGAGCCACTGTCCGAGGTAATGGATGTAGATTCGAACCCACATTGCCAGCAAGAGAAGCATAAAGGAGAACGCACACTGGCCTATGAGTGTAAGACGCATTCACATTACAGACAGAAAAACTCTACGACTAAGAAAAGAGGAGAGTGCCCGGCGTTGTCGTGGTCTTGCCTCCAACAGACCCCAGACGGGCATCATCGTGTTGCGTCTTCGTTCCTGCTAGGGACCAAAGTAAAGGCCCACTCATGCATCACTGACTGTCGTACCTTTCAGTAGCGAAATACAAGGGGGAGCAACGCAGCTTAGACTAGTACCTAGACATGGCAACGAGGGATGCCTGCGTGCTGTCACAGTGTTGTAACGTCTCCGGGCACATGCACTCTGCTTTTTTCTCTCTGGTGAGTCGGGGAGCTGACTGCAGAAGAGGGTCCACACAGCGTAGTCCGACGGCGGGGCTGTTCAGCTCGTTCGCGACAGGCACGTGCGAACATAGGCCGTGGTAACTCAAGAGCTGAGCCCTTTCTCTCATGCGTTGGGGCTACGTATTGCGGAATTCTTTCTTCCTGCATCCATACTACAAATTGAGAAGATGCCACAGCCTGTTTATCCTTCAGAAGCCGGCGCCTGGTACGCAGTAGCTTCACCGCCGTCTTCTGGCGTTCGTACCGAGGTCTCGGACGTCTGTTGACACGACGAAGTCCCCGAAAACCTCGTCGGAAATATACTTCCCCTTCCTCCAGAGCTCGTTGTCACGGACCAGGGTATGTCCAGACGTTACTGAAAACAAAGCACGCAAAGGGTCGCTAGGGCATAAGCATCGCGGTCAGTCCGTCGCTTGCCCCACTGTTCTGCAATGACCGCAAGGACCGAGGTTATCTTGGCAAAGACGTCGGATGAAGAAAGTTTTCCTAGGCTGTCGGAGATGGCACTGTGGGGCTTCCTCCTTTACAGAAAAGGAACCACTCGGCGGACGTGCCGGCTCGTCGTCGTCAGTAGACTTCCTTGCACCGTCAGCTACCAAACTCCCCTGTGATTCTCGAGGTGCTCCATGTCCCCCTACAAGCCCCCGACAGACTTACAGCAGACCTGCTGCCGTCAAGAGGAGACAAGAAGCCGGCGTGTCTGCAAGGCACTGTTTTACTCGTGTATGGCGCAGACAGCCGGGAGCTGCGAGCATGCAGTACGGGACTTGCAGGCGTTTCATGTCTCTTGAAGGAGCTGGTATCTGCAGCCAGATCAACCTGACATTTGTCTCCTGTCCGTATCTTTCCAGTTCATGGCATCACTCGTATGCGGTGTGCAACTGTGTTCAGCTTTGACATCCTACCAGAATACTGATACTGATCGAAGTCTTCGGTATTAACAAGAGGTTTGTAGACGTCCTCGTCGTTTCCTTTGGTCTTCTTCGCTCGTACTCCATCCTTCATCATGGCATCGTCATCATCTGCAATCACCGTGGCACATCTCACTCTCGGTGAAACGTGGCAGTCCGCTGGAGAAGCGAACTGGCGAGGCGGACTGTCTTCGCACTGGTGCCCTCTTTACGGCTAGCAGTTGCTTTCTCACAGCACGCTCCTGCCCGTAGCTTTTTTTAGGTGGCCGCACAAGGCGTCTCCAGACTGTATGACGCCCTAGTCACTCCAGGGTGTCGCAGCTGTCCGGACACGAGAATCCCCATGTGGCAGCTGAATGCAGCGTGAACTGCACCTCAAGACCTCGATAGCAGCATGCCTCTCGTTTAGAGATCCCCGGTCTTCGGAGATCATCCGCTGAACTAGTATGGACAAGATACCATAACTCTCTGGGCAGGAGCTCGCAACTGCCGCCCTTCTTTTTGTCATATTTTGCTTACCAGAGAAGACGTCGTGGGGCTCTTCGAGTGCTTTCTTCAACTCCATCACGGTACGGCCAGCTGGTCAAACAGTGCACTTCAGACTCACAGGATTCGTCGGTAAGATGAAGCTGCCCGAGGAGTCGCAACGGGAAGGGCTCCGTTATACGATAACGGACCGCAGAGGGGTCTGGGTAACTACTGTTCAAAACATAGCTTGCGTCCACGCCAGGGCAGCCTCGAGCGCAGTTCCCGACTCTGTTCAGCCAGAGTGAATCACCTCTGTTCAAACACCCGGTGTGTCCAAACCCAGCAGAGCTGCTTCCCAAGCGTACAACTACCAAAGAATGTGCGTAAGCAAAGTAACGAGCAAATATGATATATATTCGGTTCATTATCTTTATGGCGATTGTGTTGATTTTAACTCTTCGTACCTTAACTGGAGCCCTAGTAATCAGTTTGGCAGCGGCAAATATACACTAGTCTGAGGGGGACGGCAAGGAGCGTAGCACCCGGGGGATCCGGTGTCGCTGGAGTGTAGACAAGGGAGCAGGCTAAACGTGTACCGTTTCCTGGTGTGCTGGTGCTGGAATTTTGGCGGCGCACCTTTCTCTTTTAGCTGCTGGTGCGTCAGGTTGTCCCTTCTCGCCTGTTTCTTTAAGCTCAGCAAATTGCCGGTGTAATTCAGCAGGACTTCGTACTCCAGCTGGCCGGCGGTATACTTGGGCATGCGGTCGCAGCGGAAGTACAAGTTGCAGAGCCAAGCCTGAATGTCTTCCCTGTACAGCCTTTCGTAATGCGAGTACATGTCGACGTTCCGGTCAACAGCTCCTCGGAGAAGTGGCAGCTGGGCAGAGAACACGAGGAAATATGCGAGCAGGTCGGGCGCTTTGGTTTCTGTGCACTCTAGACCACCAAAGCATGGTTAGGATTCCGGTCTGAAAAGCTACCCACTGTTCAGAGGCAAAATCACGCAGTCCTTTTGAGGTAACCCGAGCAGGCAAGAAAAGCTAGCCCATTCCCAAATCTCTTCCGCTGTTTACTGGCTGGGAAGCTCTCAGACAACTCTTTCAAAGGGACGAGCGGCGGCGGCTTTTTATGGTCTTTATCATGTCTTCTATCCAGGGATCTGTACAAGGTTAGTGCTTCTGCCGGAGTCGCGAGGCAGCTGCAAGGGGGTGATGCTCGTCTCGTTTTTCCTAACGAACCTTGAAACAACCTCTAATCAGCTGGAAGTCCGAGTCGACCAAAGGAAACGCTCCCCATGCCATCACCTGTTCCACACGCACACAGCCGGACCACTCGATTCCTTTCCTCAACAGCAGGGCTGCTCGGTTTGATGCCTGCTGCACCTGTCCTGTCCGTCCAGCACTCCGGTACAAGAAAGCTCTTTGCAAGGAGTTTCCGAGACACAATCGAGCACGTCAGGATGTACTGACCTTGTCCACGGGCGAGATTTGGCCTCTTAGCAGGTACAGCTCGAAAACCAAGCACATGGATGGGGTAACGTCTTTCTCAGGCGGACATGCTAGATACAGAGTCTGGTCGAATCTGCAAGGACAGCCACACGTAATTTCGCCTCAGACCATTGGTCCAAAGTTACGTTCCCGGCGGTTGCCTTCCTTCCGCTTCTCGGCCTCATCAAGCATCCGGTGGAGACGGAGGATCTGGGGACTGCGAACATGTGGGAGCAACTCGTAGCTTTCCTGGATCGCATCAGAGACAGCTGTCTTTGACACCCGTGTCTGACAGACAAGCATCCGCCGCATCACCGGTGTGCGTCCCCCGCCTTGGGTAGGCAGGACGCCTGCCGCGTTGCCAGCCGGTCTTATTCGTTTCTGGAGGTAACCGGTTGTCAGCAAATGTCTACACTTGGACACACAGAACAAGGTAGCAGTCATAACTGCTCTCGCTATCTCTCTAACGTGAGCCTCCTGTTTCGCTCCGAGCGCACCTCATCACATCCGAATACCAAAGCCCTGAGTGAGCAACTGGGGCAGTGACGGCGCTGGAAGTGCTGATGGCACCGTTGAGCTCTTTAGCCCTCCTCCTGCTGTCATCAAGCAGATCTGTCACAGACCGGAGCATGGATTTGGATTTCTTTGGTCCTTGGCCTTCCACGCTACGGTCTTCCAAGTGCTGCAGTGAGGACCACTGGAGACGATGACCGCCTGAGAAGCGACGAGGTCAGCGGACACTCTAGCAGGGCGCGAGGCTATTATGCCAGCGAAAGCGTCGCCCCGCCTCTTTCCAGGCAGCTGATGGCGTCGCCGACTCCCTCGGACACATGGTTGGCGGCTGTCGCGGAGGCCGTCAGTCCGGGTGGGAGACTGGTTCACAGGTTCTGAAACTCCTTCTT
Organism: Cystoisospora suis; assembly: GCF_002600585.1. Taxonomy (NCBI): domain Eukaryota; phylum Apicomplexa; class Conoidasida; order Eucoccidiorida; family Sarcocystidae; genus Cystoisospora; species Cystoisospora suis. The sequence goes on from NW_027157641.1 coordinate 15,801, forward strand.
GCAAACACAACTGGACCCGGCCGGTTCGTGCTACAGTTCAAGTGGTTCACGAGGATAATAGCTGCAGGTTCGCTTTTCATGGCAGCGATGCTTTTCTTCTCTGCTGGGCAGTGCCGTGCTGAGTGCGCCCACACTTCCGGTGTCCAGCCAGGAAGATCCGCCGACCGGAGTAGCAGAAGTTCCAAAAAAGCAACGATGCCTCCTGAAGACTTGCTTCAGTGACTTTCTGCCCCTGAAACACTAGCCGGTTTCGCCCGCACGTGGAACTATCGGCCCGCTCACCAGCAGCAGCTTTGTGGAAAGTCAGGGGTGCGAAGTGACGCCTGCCGCTCGCACGGTACTTGGACATCTTTTCAAAAAAGCCAGGCTACGCGCACCAGCAGCTCCCTAGACAGTCTGCAGTGCCGCAATCTTGCTGCAGGGTGACGAGTCAACTTCCTCTTTAATGAAGCAAGCGCCGAGTCGTCGTGCCAAGAAAAAAGAAAGAGGGCAGGAGCTTGGGATAAAGCCTACCGAGCCTGTTCCAAACGGAGATCATCAGGACATATTGGCCTTGCGGAAGCTTGTCCTTCACAGCCCGACAAAGGTCCAGATGGACCCGGAGTGGTTGAGGAGCTTTGGCCCAGTCGACCTTGTATTTCTTTCCTGCCGGCAAGACAGGTAGCGGTCATTCGCAGTGCTGTGACCAGGAACCCCCGGGAGTCCACACCCGCACTCGACAGTGAAGCGTTCTTCAGTTCTCAGTTTGAGCGTCTCGAGGACAGTTTGCTACGTTGCGAGCCAGTAGTTTCATTCGGCTACGCAGAGTGGTAGTTAGTCGCCGTGTGAAGGGTGCCGGGAGCAAACGACTTTGGTTTTCTGACTGTCGGCACTTGGTCGGCTTCGTACTCTTTCACGGACTCCAGGTGCGGTGGAGGGCTTGCGCAGAGCTTGTCTCTATCCTTTTTACCGATAAAAACTTTTTTCGTCGGAGGCTTCTGCTCTGTTGCGAACTTCGTATACTCTTTGTCCTTGCCCATTGTGCCATATGTAGTCTGCAGTTCGCCCTTGCGGACACTTAAGGCCGCCTGGAGCTTATACTCGGCTGCTCGCAGCGTCTTATTGAGATGCTCCTGATGTCACACGGTGAGAGACATAGGCTGGCCACCAGAGGTGGAGTCGGCGAGGAGTTTCTTCTGTCACAGCCACTCCTCATTGCAGAGCTGCCTAATCGTGACTTTCTGACCGCCGACGGGGTCTGGTCCCTGCAGGCGGGGAAGCACGGGTTGATTCACCGTTCCGGTTCGACTGCGGTGCACAAGGATGAACCCGACACCTCGAATCAGACACGAATAATCAATCTCAGTGGGTGTCAGCATGTCTCCAGGAGGCACAGGCCGCGACCTGCTGAAGTAGGCGCGAAGCGCTGACGAAGGCAGGGAGAGGCTCCAAAAGAAGGATCGCTCAGACATCAGCTGCCTACGCGCCAACCGACTGGTCCTATCTTTCAACCGGGCAAGCGTGCATCACCAGTTTAGTTCTATTCTCAGTCACGTTCCAACATTTTGGCCACTTGCGTCTTGGTAAATGGCTCTGGTTCACCAATCCCAACAAAACACATTCTTAGCTCTAAGAGAGCTGAACCGCCCGCCTGTCTGTGCCGGAAGGGCAAACCAGGGCTGCCAGTGCTGACCTGTCGCGCTTTGTCTCGGACGACGGCATCTTCTGCCTGCGACTTCAGTGTCTGTTCTTTCTTAGCCAGCTGGTCGAGCACCCGCTGTCGGGCTCGCTGCTCCAGCTTCTCGATTTCAGCCGCATTGTGCTGAAACCGAACAGCATCTTCTTGCTTGGCATTGAACTGCACCTCTGCAACTTTGTCGTCCCTGTGCCTGATATCGTCCTCGTCGGCCAGACCTAGCGTCACTGAATCTGGCTTCAGTACCTCCTGTAACACGCGTCACTCGACAACTCAGTCAGCGTCGGCGCCGAGACTTGACAGAAGCGAATGTGCTGTTCGGGACCGCACCAGGACTCCCATATAATCGCGCAGAAGTCCGCGCCTCACGATTTCGCGCCGCTGTAGCTTTGGAACTGCAGGGCTGTCAGAACAGTAGTCGAGGTTCTCATGCAGTCGCATCAGATGAGTGAATCCGCGTACCGCGAGTTCGGAGACAAGCTGATCTGTTTGCTTAATGTTTCTGACGATGACAGAGTTCCGAAGAAGGGCTGTGCGTTTCAGCCTTTGTTCGCGTTCCGCTGAACACCCGGTAGCAGAGCAGCCCAGACAACGACGGTGCCGGTCGGCAACGGTGTATCGTTGTTCGAAACAGTTGATAGAGGCAAGGGGTTCGTGTGCCAAGGCCACAATGCCTGGGTGAAAACCCGGAATGCTGATCTGCCAGATGGGTACTCGCCTTCCCCTAGTAGACGCGGGGCTTAGGACCAGGTGGACTACCACCGCTTTTAGGGGTGGGACAGGCTTCTTTCGGGGGCGGCTGTACGCTCTCTCCCAGAGCAGGCGTGACAGTATGGGAAGTCAGTCGCTGACCCCGTCGACACATCCGGCCTATGCCGTTCTTAACAAAGCTCCACTCGGGGCAGCGCAAGAATTGGCCAGGGCCGTCCAGACCCTTCCAGAGTGCTAAGGATTCTCGTGTTGACCGGAACGGCCCCATGGCAGTTCTGCCTAGACCGGACCTGTATTCGGCAGCTGCAGCTCCCTACTGCGTTCATCCAGCTTCGCGCACTTCATGTCCGCCGTGGTTGTACCCCCTCCCACACCCAGCCATGTACTCTACTGTGAGGTACCCCTCAGAGAATCGGCTGTGACGGTTAATGTAGGCGCTTCACTACGTGGGACTTGAACCATCGTCGAACAATGTAGCAGGCCGCTGTAAGCGGAGAAAGCGGCGGGCTGGCCTACCATCGTACGCTGCGAATTCTGTATCTTCGTCCAGATTGTCGAACCACCTTTCAGGGTCGTCGAGGGACTCTATTTCCTCAATTTTCTTGTACGGGGGCTGCGGTCCCCCAAAATCAGCCGCCATTGTTCAGAGTGCCGTTGCTGCCTGAGGTACTGATAAGAAGGAAGCGTAGTTTTGAGTATCGGCGGGTACGTTCACGGGAAGGAAGGGCAGCGCCGGATACCTTCACTCAAAGACGGTCACCACCCCTATGGCCCGGCGCCCCCCCGAACGATCTGGAAAACAGCCATTCGGGAGGCGCCTCTCAGGAACCGACGAACAGAAAATATGGCAGCTCCGGCTCCGTCCGAGCTAGTTCATGTAGTTGCCTTTTCTTTGTCTCTCGTGCCGGGAGGCAAGGTGGACCGAACAGCCCTTGAAGCCAAGTTTCGGAGGAAGCGGCGGGCGAACGCTGGAGCTGGGCACCCGCTAGCTCAGACTGCGGATGAATGTGGGGGCCGTAAGCTTCGAAAAACGAAGTGAGGTACGAAGAACGCCTTCAAGACCTACCCTTGGCACGAGGCTCGCGTGTCCATCGCGCCCTCAAACGTCGCTTAGTAAAGGGCATGGTTTCTCTCTAACACACTACATGAAAGTGAGTTCTGTTACTGCATGCCTGTAGGCCCCGATCGAGCAGCTCTTCCTGCTAGGCAGCCCTGACAGCCGGTCCGAAAGGCGTCAAAACAGTGCGGGGGCCTTGCACCGCGGCATCGGTAGGGGCGCAGGGGCGTAATTCGCTAAGCCCTAGGTGATTGCCCGATCAGCAATCGCTATTCCACGAGTGACCGAGTTTTCACGAGTCGTTTCTTCTTCGGAAGCTTGTGGGACTGTGTGTGAGCGAGGCTATCGGTTTCATTTCAGTGTGGCAGTAGTGGAACCGAAAAGCCGCGTGCGACTGTTCTCTCAGAAGACGCAAGTGCGCGATTTTCTTCTGGGCGTACATACACGGTGCCTGCTGGCCTCTCGAGGGCCGGCAGCCAGTTTAACTTAGAATAGCGCGGGCGACGCAAGCCCGACAAAAGCAAGCCCGGAATTGGCTTCAGCCGATGAGTCTGCTTGGATTTCTTCCTACCGCCGCACCCACCACGAGGAAACGTGGAGGACACCTAACGACTGGCCACCGCGTTGCGCCTGCTCTCAAACGCTAGTCGAGTCGGCAAGGCACTAAATCGCGAGCCCGGCCCTCCACATTATCGAAACTGTCGCCTTCGGCGATGTTTGGACTAGCCGTCACAGGGAGGACGGCACACCGACTTCAGGTTTAGCAGGTGTAGGCGCGGCGCCTTCCTCATTATCGCACCCATTTCCGTGAGGTTATATTTCAAGTGCGCCGCCCGTCCAACCAGGAGGGTTGGCTTTCTGAGTTTGAAAAAGAAATCAGCTCCGCGGGGCAGCGCCCGAGTACATGTACTCACCCTCTAACGAGAGAAGAGATGTTATAGGGTCCAGCCTTTACCCTCTAATGAATGCAGCAGCATATCTCCAAGCCAATGATTTGGCTCGAGCTGTGTTTGCACGCAACGTTCCTACGCATGCCCTCTATGGTTGTGTCCGCTAACCAGGAGGCTTCGCGAGATGCGTTTCGTTGACGCTTCGGGGATGGCCTCCGGTGGTAATGCACAACTAGAAGGCAGATCCAAACTTGTACGCTGACAGCGACCATTGGCGTCGCTACGGCGAAAGGGAGCCGCATCTTCCTGTGGAAATGTCAACGGCCAAGCATGGCGAAGAGCTGGCACCGTCTATGCAGAACGCGACGTCGGCCTTGCTGCTCGCAGGCAAGGGACAGTTTTGGCTGTAGCACGCGAAGAGATTCACGCGCAATCGCACGAAAGAGGCCCAGCGTCGGCAGTGTCCCATCGCATAACGTGCCGGGGGTCCATGAGAACGCTGGCTCTTCTGCTTCAAGTGATCTCTGATTCGTGCTGGTGGAGCTGCTCGGCGCAAGGAGCGGAGGCGATGAGGTGCCTGTAACACATCTTAGCGCTAGTGTGTCTACCCGTAACCCAGTGCGAGCCACGTTTTCCGCTAACGTAACCACGTTGGGTGCCGTGCACGTCACTAACGGCTGCGCGGGGTATCAGCGGATAGTGAGGAATGGACTCACTCGCGCACCGGTGGCACTCTCCACAGTACCAGTAACTGTGGGTACCCGGTGATATGCCGGTCGAAAGGGATTACCCG
>NW_027157642.1:0-443 GCF_002600585.1 Cystoisospora suis
CAACGGTCACGCACGAGTGTCCGTCCGCTAAGTAGGAGACGTGTGACGCCCGCGGTTGTAGCGTCCGCTACAACCGCAGGCGCTGCGCCTGTGTGAGCAGGCAGAGTGTTGCGACACGCCGGCCGCGCGGAGTGCGGCCCAACGTCGGGCAAGAGACGCCCCGCGGCGGCAGAGAGCGAGGAAGAGAAGGTAGTTCTTTTAGTCTGATATAGTGAGAAGTAAGATAATCAATGGCTTTTCTAGTAGTTGTTAGTTCTACCGAGTGAAAAGCCTGAAACTCTGTTAGAAGAGCAAACGCAGCACTCAGTGGTAGCCGGCGATTGTCGGGAGCGTGAGCGGAGCTCCGACCGTCACCGTCTCGTTTCTCCTATTGATTACTTAAGGTAGTTAATTGTCCCTTTTGAAGTTTAGGGACATCGAACCGTGTTACTTTTAGTTAACGT
>NW_027157642.1:546-989 GCF_002600585.1 Cystoisospora suis
GTAGCGGAACGACGGCAGCACAAATGGTGCCGTGACCCGGGAATCTCTTGCGACGCCAAGACTTTTCCGGTGCCTGGTCAGCAAGGCGGCGGCCATCCGATTCCTTCGCGTTTTAGCTTCCTGATAACGTAGCTCCGCCTTCTGTGGCTTGCTCGGGGCCCGTTCTTTACCCAGTAGTTCCTCTGCTTTTCCGTCTCGCTTTGCTTGAGAGAATTGCCAACATTGACCCTGCGCGCGCTCCCGTCGGGGCTCACCGAAGATGTTAACCAGCGCCCCCAGCCGCGATTGGATCTCCCTGAAGGCCTTGCTCAGCCAATTTTCACAAGCCAAAGTGTTTCTGTCGTGCATGGCATCTCGGGTAGTCATTGAGCTGCCCGCCTCTCTGCGTCTGCAGTGCGACGGTTCGTCGAGGAGCTCCCACACGGTTAGGGCGGCTCTTCCTA
>NW_027157643.1:0-1083 GCF_002600585.1 Cystoisospora suis
AGCCGGCATCGCGGGGCACGACACCCAGTAGGGGTGTCCAGTACTGGCATCGAGTGGACCGCCCGGGGCGCCCGCGGCTGTTGCGCGCGCAGGCAGAGTGTTGCGGGTACGTCACTCTCGCTTACCGGGTGAGCATAGGGGGGTGGGGGAAGTTCATAGTTTTTAATCTTTTTAGCTTCTAGTCCCTGTACGCACGAGTGTACGGACTACAGAATTGAAAAATGCTGCTAGGAAAGAGAACGCGACACTCGTGTGGTAGCCAGCGATAGTCCGGAGCGGGAGCGGGGCTTCAACCGTCCTGGGCGAAAATCTAAGGTGATAAGAATTGCTATTGTCTGTTGCTAAGTGCGTTATGTAAGCCCGACTATTGCAGGAGCAGCCGTCCTGACCGTGTGTGACCTCTGCGACGAACCGTCGCACTGCAGTCGCACAGAGTGCGGGCAGCACGAGTGGCGCCGTGACCCGGGACAGCTAGAACGACGGTCGTCGCTTTCCGTGTTTTCTTTGTTCTGCTGTGAGGACGGGGGCAATTTCTAACCAGCGTCCCGCGTCCGCTGAAAAAGCCTCGCTCGCGTCGCTAATTGCTCGCGGGTGAAGAAGATGGCGGAAAGCGAAGCAACTGGGACAGTCGCCCCCGGCATGTCTACGACTTTCCGGGATGCCGGGTGGGCGGGTGCTAACTTCGCTGCGGGGGAGGAACAACAGAATACTCACCGGCCATCCCCGGTGACGGGTTCGGAACCGTCATACTCTCCCCAGCGCACGGACTGCGCACCTGTTTCTACCGGAGGAGCCATCCTGGGTCCCCCCCCTTCCAGCAAGTCTGAAGGCCTTCAAGGAGTCGAATCCATTACCCCATGATGACAGCCATGAAGAATTCGTGGAAAGGGTCGACTTGGAGAAGTGGTTTGAAGATTTTGAGAACGCCTGTTGGCGAGAGCACGGTTCGGGGCTCGTTCTCCAACCATGGTGGCTGGACCAACTTCTCCTGCAAGCGACTCCTCATGCGCGTCATCAAATCAATAGTCTCTTGACGACGATGTCTCTCGACAACCAACAGATGGATAGATTCTCGCAGTACGT
>NW_027157643.1:1090-1989 GCF_002600585.1 Cystoisospora suis
GACGTTGAAGGTTGGTGAAAAAACGGCTCTGCTCCTTCAGAGGCACGTACAGCGGCTGTGGACACACTACGAGGCCGCCCAGATCCGTGGTGCCAAAGCAACGCCATCAAGGGATATGCCGCCACTCACAGAGTTTTTCATGACGATGTTGTACAGCCGGGCTTTGAAGCCGGCTACCAGGGCGGGAATTCCTCCCCTGAGTGTGTTCGTTGGAGAAGGGAGGAAACAGGTGTTGCTACGGTATGCACAGCGGGCCGTTGCCTTCGAAGCGGCGAACCCTCCGTCAACTTCTCACATGGTTGCTGTGACGGCCGATGATGCAGAAGGAAACGAACCACAACGGCCAGAAAGGAAGCGGAAGCAACAACGCACCCATTGACCCACTGACCGACGGGAACGGGTGTCACCTGCTGAGCGCATTGTTGGAGGGTCTCAGAAGATGCAACAACAGTTGCTAAATGCGATCTTACAGCTGAGCAAAAAGGGGCACTTCGCCGCCTCAGGAGTGTCAAGCAAGCGTGGTCTTCCGCAGCCAACAGCAATAGACCGCAGGCAGTCAAGCGAAGGGAGCTTGTGCTTCCACTGCCGCACTCCAGAACACAACCTGGTGGGAAGTCAGTGGTGGAGAGACTACGTTGGGACTGACAGTAGAAGGCGTCGCAGTTGCCCAAAGTGTCTGCAGCACGGGCACTCCTGCTTTGCGTGTCCTGAAGCAACAGGAGTCATGTGGAGTCACGGTCCGGGACCAACGCTACCCGGCAAAGGCAAGAAGGCAGCACAAGCAGTAACGGCGGCCACGCTGTCTACAACTGGGCTTGAGGAGCAGAATAAATCGTGTCGGGTGCCGGAACCTGACGAAGCGGAAAGAGACCTGTAGTTCGTTAGCGTCTTGCCCGAAA
>NW_027157644.1:0-341 GCF_002600585.1 Cystoisospora suis
TAAGACGTTTGCGCGTGCACTCCCGCTTTAAGCTTCTATAAATTACATGGCAACCGCCCTGACAGCGGGGCTCCAACCGTCCCAGGCAAAACTCTAAAGTGATAATAATTACTATTTTGTGTTGCTGAGTAGGGTGTGTAAGCCCGACTACGGTAGGAAGAGCCGCCCTAACCGTGTGGGAGCTCCCGACGAACCGTCGCACTGCAGACGCAGAGAGTGCGGGCAGGTCAAGTGGTGCCGTGTCAGGATTTTACAATCCTGCCTCGATCGTCATCAAATATTGCCCTATTTTTACGTTTGACGATCGCTGTGAGAACGCACCGACGGCAGAACGACCAGAT
>NW_027157645.1:0-305 GCF_002600585.1 Cystoisospora suis
GGTTCTCCGCCACAGCACGTAGCCTCTACCGTAGGAAACACTGTCTTAGCGCAACACGGTCCTCGCACACAGCGAAATTGACCTAACAGCACGCCTTTCTCGGCCAAAAAGAAAAATCCCTTCGCACGCCCACTTGTACACATAGAGAAAAAAAACTCTGTCTTTTTCTCTTCCTCTTCCCTCGCGCTGCGGTCGATTTCTACTCCCTCTCTCGCGCCACGCTAGCTGTCCCTGACGGGGTTGACCGTCGAAGGAGCGTACTAACACCCACCAATCCTTTACCCAGCGCGTCATCCCGGCTGCAG
>NW_027157645.1:389-1198 GCF_002600585.1 Cystoisospora suis
TCTGTACTGACCCCTAATATATGCAAGCATCTGTTGCCCTGCAGTGTATTTAGCCTTCTTCGTCTTGCGTGCTCGCCTGCCTTTCGATCGCTACGCTCGTGCTCGTTTGTACGGTCGTTCCGGCCGATCTTTTTGCTTGCGTCAACTGTCCGTTGGCCGTCGTGCCCACCTTTCTTGGTTGGTTTTGCTCAGGCACGCTTCCGTCGGTGTCGCTTCTTCTCACCCGCCCGTGTGCTTCTTCTGTGGCGGTGCTGAGACTCTCGATCCTTGCTGCGCTATTTGTTGCACTCTTCCCGAGTGACTGCTCGGGGGCAACTTTGCTTTTTAAGCCCAACTGCTGCTGCGATGTAGTGGCCGCTTTAGGCACGCACTTTTCTTCAATCGCCTCGGCGTAGTTCTCTCCCGAGCTTGCCGTTCTAAATTTTTCCCGGCTACTGTTGCTACGTCTTCTAGGGATCGTTATTCACTCTTCACCATTACTTAGCCCGCTTGCCGCTGACTTCTCGTCGTAGTTGCTGAGTCTTTCCGCCTGTTGCGCACCTTTGATTCCTTCATGTCGCTGCTTTGACAAGTCAGTTCCGCCGCCTTTACGCACTTCAGTGCTGCACTTCGCACTTCGACCGCTGCTGATCTGCCTTCGATTCTGCTGTCTCTCCGCTGACTTCGCCGTTGATTTTCCTGCACTTCTGCCACTTCGGTCGACCTTCGACCGCACTTCTCCCGTCTTCGCTGCACGAAGTCGCGCCTGTTCCTGCCGCTCCTGCGGCGTCGCCTGCACTGCTGTGGACCAACCGCCGGTCCGTTCGCCA
>NW_027157646.1:0-157 GCF_002600585.1 Cystoisospora suis
GGAGCAACAGTAGAACACAGCGGCAGTAGCGCAACGGGCGCGGCGGCGGTGCCTGGGCTCTGGCAGCGGGCCCGGCCATACCCCTGTCAACACAGCAGAAATCCAACTCGAGCGGATCTGGAGCTACCTATTGCGAACTGCCACACCGCTTTGAAAC
>NW_027157646.1:555-747 GCF_002600585.1 Cystoisospora suis
AACAAAAGAGAGAAGAATCTCCAGGAAAAATTTGCTGGAGCTCACCCAGGGCTCCAGAGGCGGAAGAGCGGAGCGCTGCAACGGCGGCGAAGGCGACTTGCGCGCAAACCAAGAAAACGGAGGTCCCTGCGGATTTGCCATGGTGCGCACTGAAGAGAAAATTGAAAATAATGCGGATTGGTGTAATAAAAT
>NW_027157647.1:0-225 GCF_002600585.1 Cystoisospora suis
AGAAGAAGTTCCAGGAAAATTCTGCTGGAGCTCCCCCAGGGCTCCAGAGGAGGAAGAGCGGAGCGCTGCAACGGCGGCGAACGCGACTTGCGCGCAAACCAGGAAAACGGAGGACCCTGCGGATTTGACATGGTGCGCATTGAAGAGAAAATTGAAAATAATGCGGATTGGTGTAATAAAATTGAAGAAAAACGAAAAATTCGCGAAGTTAGAGGAGGCTGGAGT
>NW_027157648.1:0-311 GCF_002600585.1 Cystoisospora suis
AATTTCTCCCAAAACCCCAGGGTGAATGAAAGTAAAATAAGACCAACTAACGTTTCAACAAAAAAGAGAAGTTCCAGGAAAATTTTGCTGGAGCTCTCCCAGGACTCCAGAGGCGAAAGAGCGGAGCGCTGCAACGGCGGCGAAGGCGACTTGCGCGCAAACCGGGAAAACGGAGGTCCCTGCGGATTTCTGTTTTTTTCACATTGTGCGCATTGAAGAGAAAATTGAAAATAATGCGGATTGGTGTAATAAAATTGAAGAAAAACGAAAAATTCGCGAAGTTAGAGGAGGCTGGAGTTGGTCGACAACAC
>NW_027157648.1:696-979 GCF_002600585.1 Cystoisospora suis
CGGCGCGCCAGATGCGGCTCCGAGCGAGCGATCGGTCTGTGGCTTCTGGGGCTCGTACGACAGATCTGAGAGCACTTTACCGCATCGTTTTTCACGGAGAACACGTTTATCGACGTGTTACCTCCTCAGTAATTCTTTCCGTGCCTCAACCTCGGTGGCCGGGAAGGAGCCGCGCGCGGCGGAGCGTGGGACCGAACGAGCGCCGAAGAAACGACCGTATGAAAGAGAAAAAAGTTTTTTCTTCTGGGCTGTAAAGCCCAAATTAAGAGCTTTAGAGGACGAT
>NW_027157649.1:0-3037 GCF_002600585.1 Cystoisospora suis
GATAGATAGATAGATAGATAGATTAGATTAAAGATAGATAGATACATTAAAGCTAGATAGATAGATAGATTAGATTAAAGATAGATAGATACATTAAAGCTAGATAGATAGATAGATAGATTGACGATAGACTAAAGATAGATAGATAGAGAGATTTTGATGCGGAGATTGGATACGACGAAGGAAAATGACGTACATAGAGAGAGAATGAGAGAGAGAGAGAAAGAAAGAAGGAAGGAAAGAAAGAAAGACATAAAGAAAGAAGGAAAGAAAGAAAGAAGGAAGGAAAGAAAGAAAGACATAAAGAAAGAAAGAAAGAAAGAAGAAAAGAAAGAAAGAAGGGAGGAAAGAAAGAAAGACATAAAGAAAGAAAGAAAGACAGTATAACAAGAAGACACACGAGAAGAATGAATGGATGAAGCGTCACATCAGCAGCATCGATATACATATCAATGAAGTGTCGATAGCCTTCTTGATCTACCGCACCTTTCTACGCATGCTCGATCGATCCATCTCTAATCTATCTATGTATCTATCTATCTATCTATGTATCTATCTTTGATCTATCTACCTTTCACGTATCCATCATTAATCTATCTATGATCTATCTATACAACAAGTGCACTGATATATCTTCTCTTCTCTCTTCCAACCTTCATTCCGTCTCGTCTTCTTTTGTCTCTTCTTCTCCTTTCTTCTTCTTTTTCTCTCTTCTCTCTTGACCTTGTGAATCCTGACCACATTCTAATTTTCTTTCTTTATCTTTCTCTCCTTCTTTCTTATCTCTCCCTTTCTTTCACTCTTTCGTATCACTTTCAAATCTCTTTCTTCTTCTTTCTCTTACCTTCAGATGAGCCAGGTACCCATACCCAGGGCTGTACAGGCCCAGGAACGATGTCAGGCAGATCCATCGTCTCCTCTGTCTCTCCCCTCACGCTTCCTAATCGACGTATGCCTCTCCTTCCAGAAGAAGAAGAATGATGGATACTATTCCTAGACTTCGGTTTGATAGGAGTAGTTGGAGGAGTGGGTTTGGTAGTGGCGTTATATCCCTGTATCTCCTCCTCCTTGTCCTCTCCTTGTTGCACGGAGTTGTATTCTTCTTCTTCTTCTCCCTTATCATAACCTGCCTGTCTTTCTTTTCCTTCTCTTCTTGTCCTCTCTTCTTCTTCTTCTTCTTTCACAGCGGCTTGGTCAAGATGTGTGTGTCCTGCATCAGGATGATCATAAGTCTTTCCTTCTCTCCATCCAAAGGGCATAAAAGAAGAAGAGAAGAAAGAAGAAGAAGAGAGTCTTCTACTTCTTCTTTGTGGATCTACGATGCGTCGCGTTGCGTATCCTCTTCCCTCATTGACTAGACCTCTCGGAGTAGCCACTTCTGTCCTTAAAGAAGAAGAAGATGACGAAGAGGAGGAGGAGGAAGAAGAAGAAGAAGAGAGCACCCATCCAGGTTGAAAAGGGGTATTGAGAAGAGCAATATAGAAGAAGAGAAACACACATACAGATACGAGTAAGGGAAGATCAAGAAAGAAGAAGACAGCGGAGGGTTGCATGCCCTTCTGTGTAGTAGAATAAGAATAGAGAAGAAAAGCCCCTAAAGCTAAACACCCCAAGATGATCATCCAGAAGGAATGATGCGCTTCCATAGAGGAAGGAGTGGCAATCCAGGCAGGTAAAGAAGAAATCTTCGTGTCGACCAATAGTCCCCCTCCATTACGAAGCTCAAACATCACCTTAAACAAGAGAAAGAAAGAAAAAGAAAGACACAAGAAAGAGATGAGAAAGAAACAAAGAAAGAAAAAAGAAAGAGATAAGAAAGATGCCGAGAAGGAGGAAAAAGAAGGCAAGGGACTATCTATCTATCTACGTCGTGAGATATATACCATTCTCTCTTTCTGTTTGTCTATCTCTTGCTCTTACTTACTTCTTCTTCTTCTTCTACAGAGACGAAGTTCAGCAATACCGTCACTACTACTCCTACTCCTACGTCAGAAAGAAAGGCGAAATTTACAGGAGAAAGATGGATGAACAGTCTGTATAGACATCATCTTCTCTTAAGAAACAAAGAACTCCTTATCGACAGCCATCCTCCTTCTCCTTGTCCTCCTCCTCCTACTATTACTATTACTATTACTACTTCTACTACTTCTACTACACCCGCAATCCTACTATGCTATAGCAACGCCCGCAGTCATTCCTTTCATTTCTTTCCGATCAAAGAAAGCTACGAGATCGAAGCAATCAAAACGACCTCGAAAAAAACCGATCTCTCTCTCTCTTTCTTTCTTTCGTTAGACACACAGCCAGTCAGCTTCCAGTTGGCTAGCTAGCTAGCTAGCTAGCCATGATCATATGGTCATAGTACTAATATCTAGAGCCTCCCTCCACTGACAAGTAGCACAAGGAGGACTTCTCTCTCCCATCTTGCATCTTCTTCTTCATCTGTTTCTCTATAGTCTCCCCAACTATCTCACAGTATAGACACATACCAACATACTCATACATAGTCATACATATATATACATATACCCGTAGATCATAAAATAGATTAAAGATAGATATGTATGTATATCGTGAAACACCTCCCTTTGCCTTGACTAGGTTTGTTTGTACTATTCCTTCTCGTGCGTCTATTCTTCCTTCAGTCTTCTATACAGACCAACTGGCTTGCAATTTCTCCATCCGGCTCCTCACATATCCATATATTCACCCAAATTTACACGCATACACGTATATGAATGTAGACAGAGCTCCACATGTATAAAATAGGTACATATATACCTATAGATGTGTTGATAGATATCTCATTATAAGTGTACATACACCCTCTTTCTCCATATGCGAGCATCCATGAGTGCAGTTTATCCCCCTTTGTCGGTACATACGGACTGAGATATCTGTATTATAGAGAGATCTTTGCATACATACACAGATATCTTTGTATACATAGATATCGATTCCCATATAGATAGATAGATAGATTAAAGATAGATAGATAGATTAAAGATAGATTAAAGATAGATAGATTAAAGATAGA
>NW_027157650.1:0-362 GCF_002600585.1 Cystoisospora suis
AGCAGTAGAAGTAGGAGGATCAGTGATAAGGAGAGAGATGATGTATACGGAAAGAAAGAAGCGAACAGTCGACAGCGTCTTGCTCTTTTTCTTCTTTTTGTTTGCCTCTTTCGATCTTATCAACTAACACTCCAACCATCCGCTTGGATCTATCTTCCTCGCCTTATAGAAGAAGAAAAATGGTGGTGACAAGATTCATCGGAGGAAGAATATCCACAGAACAACACAACACTTCGGCCTCATGCATGGTGGCGTCGTTGTTTCGCCGTGGTTTCACTCACTCCACCCCCTCCGTTCATGAGTGCGGCCGGCGCGGCCACGGGCCCCTCCCCCCCTTTTTCTTAGGACCACCCTTCTTGTTG
>NW_027157650.1:579-5687 GCF_002600585.1 Cystoisospora suis
TTTGCGTTGGTCATTCTTCCACCCGTTCTTTCGTAGGCTTTCCTCGAGCACATCTCCATACTAGCTCGACAATCTCTCTCGAAAGAGGCTTCTAATAATAGAATCAATGCTTGTTTTAGCAACACAACAAAGAAGACCAAAAATCCCGCCCCCCCCAACCACCCCCTCCGTAGCAGTCGGAACCGATCTCGGTACAAGGGAGGACAGAGGAGGAGTCGACTTAGTACATCTTTCTCTTTCTTGGTCTAATCACGTATGATTGTCTTCGACAACTGGCAAGGAGATAACTTCTTTCGCCACTTGACGAAGATAATCGTGTAGGCAGGGGGGTGCCTTCATTTCTATGAAATCTCACGTTGTCTCCTCACTTGGACAACCACACCGTATGTACTGCTACCCGCGTGCCCACTCCGGCTGGCTGATGATATGTGCTTACGTGTAAATAGCAGTTAGTGGAAAGGACTGAGGTGAGGAGAAGGACACATTCTCACTTTTCGTACACCTTCCGTCTATCTTCTCAGGACCACAGAGGGATAAATTATTCAAGCCCTGAGAGGAGTTTGTATGGGGAACTATTATCATACGCTCCGTGCAATACACTCGAGTCCACTAGGGTGGAGACACACCGCAGATTAGAGCGTATGCACACCTGAAGGTAGACGAGGGGTGTGCATTTCTCCTCACGTTGCTACACATAGAAAAGACGAGCCTAAGAAATTACAACGTCATACCCTGCCCCATACTATGGCCATAAGATATGAAAGTTACTTCTTGAAAGGAAGACGTCTACTGCAGTCCTGATCGGTTCCTGTTACCTCAGCTGGTATTTAAATCCCACCTTGAGGTTTCGAGTTCCCTATCTCTTGCTTCTTTTTCTTTCCGTCTCGAAAAGACACAGCTGAATCTCTTGGATTCATCTAAATCGTCCTTTCTGTCACCGACTTAGCTGGTCCACACTTAAGTCTCTCTCCTGCCTTTTTTTCTTGTCTTTCTTGGCAACCCCTGTAAGTAAAGACAGTGGGATATAGCTCTGGATGATGCTTGCCTTCTACCAGCTGCTGATTGATACGGCCATCTGGGAGAAGGGAAGGGGGGGGCAAAAGGGACCTCCGGCAGTTGGTCTCTATGGTATACTCTACTTCTCGGTGCATGCAGACCAATCATACTCAGCACACCCCTATGTATGGTGCTCTCTACGGCTGTACTCCGGACTTCTCGAAAATGAAGATTCGCTGTAAAAGCAGATAGACAGATCGGGTCGACAGCTTGAGCGAGGTAGATAGATAGGTAGACCCATCTAGAGAATTCTGTAGGGTTGAAGAAAAAAAAATTAAGTGTATCTTCTCCACTCAGTGGTTCCTTGTGTAGACTACGCTAAACAGATCTCTTCAATGGAGATAAGACATCTTCAAGGCTCTTCTTGCCTCGAAGAGGGATTGGTTTCCTTCCCAGAGTATCTAGTTCGCTATCATTGTCCTTCTCTAAAATCGTCGTTCTCCTCTCCCTTCTTCTTCTCTGTGTTCTCTAGGATTCTCTTCTCTCTACACAAACGCGCGCATGGCTCGAGTGTTATTTGGACTCTATGATTGGCCGTATCGGGCATCTACCTACGACGGCTTGTAGCAGTCTTAGTTAGGGACAGGCGAACCCCTGCTTCGACCCGTGCTGTGTAGACCTCACACATGATGAGGAGTCTTTTTTTCCTAGTGTGTTTTCTTCCTCAGTAGCGGCTTTTCTCCGTCGTACAAGAGCCGTAACGACCTGAGCAACTTAAGATCTGACGGCACTAAAGAAAGCCTTTCGTATCTTTAGTCCCCCATCTACAAGAACGAGAAAGGGAAGAAGTGGCGCTTAGGAGTCGGCTCTTCTTCTTTCATCTTGTGAGCATCCCCCCCCTTCTACATGAATCCTGTTCTCTCTTATTTATTATTCATGAAAGATATAATACTTATGACACTGAAAGGATCTTGAGAAGCTTGAAGGGAAAAACGACAGATTTCCATCACCACTATGTGTTGCTGTAGGATGAGTTCGGTGTATCCATGGATTGTATGTATTGCTGTGTGTCTATGAGTACTGCCGACGTTTACTTACTAATCTCGTTAAACTACCATGCGTCTTGGTCTGACAAGCAGCGAGCGACGCGGTAGGAAGGCGGACGAGGCGCGGAGAGAGATCCATTATAGAGGCTGGAACGTCATGGTGCTTCAAGCCGGGTCGTTCTATAGGGAGATTGACTTTGTCTATGTTATGTAGCGGTTTAGGGTGGAGAGACCTTTCTCGCATCATGTCTTAAGCCCCTAGTATCTACCGGGTGGCCAGACATACTTCAGAGAGGTCGTGCTTCTCTAATCTTGAAAACATATGTGCGCCTCATTCTCCTTTAGACAAATTTCATGTGTCCCCCCTCTTCCGAGAAAAAAAGGAAGAGAAACCACGTCAAAACGTGGACGAGTGCGAGGTTGTGGTACAGGTATCTTAGGAGGTTGGGATGATCGGAGTGAGAGACAGGAGACACGAGAAGAACCTCTTCGAAGAGCCTTCTTTTCTAACTTCTGTCTCCTCTTTCGTTCTCCTTTTTCTTCATTCGGAGATCGACAAAAACTCAAGTAAAGAAGAGAGAAGACGAGCGACACCTCTTAACGTGTCTGATCTCTCACGGTCAGCATCTGCCTGGAGCTCTTCTCTCCGCTGCGTACTAGGCGTCTTCTGTCCTGTTTTCTCTTTGCTGGGTTGATCTTCTCTGTAATTGTTAACATGGCAGGAGAAGAAAACAACAAAGAAGACAAAACAGAGATCTGTTTCGATTAGCTTCGTCTTTTCTCGTGTCTGGCCTTGGGGTGTATGTACACCCGAGAGAAGGGCATCATCATTCTCTCGCGTAATCTTAAAGCTTTTCTGTATCTTTCTCGACAACTCTCCCTCTACCTTATTCTCTCTCAAGACTGTCCTACTTCTCAGCACTTCCTGTCTCCTTTTTCCTTCCTCAGATCTCTTTCTTTCGCTTTCTGGCCGAACGAAGCCTCCCATGAGCGAGCGAAGTAACGTTCCATCTTCGCTCCGAGTCTATGTCTTGCCATTCTTTTTCGTCTTCTCTCACCATCTATCGATACACTTTTCTCCGCTTCTTCAGCACAAACACAGTCACAAACCTTCTATCAATCTCCTTCCCTATGAAAAAGTGCAGAGAAGGGGAGGAAAATCAAGCATAGACAAGAAGACAACGAATAGAGAGAGAGGAAGACCGGCTGTCTGTCTATCTCCCTCCTGGGTCGGCCGGTCCCATTTACCATTCTCCAACATCACCCCCGTGCAACAACTACAACAACAACCCCTCTCACTTGCAACATATATCATCTTCTTTCCTTTCTTCTCTCTCCTTTCCGTCATTCATTCATCATCCGTCATCCGTCTTGATAGATCGAGAGATGACGCTGTCCATGACGGCTCGAGAAAGGAAGTTGACTTCCTGGTAGAGAAGGTAGCAGCTTGCTACAATGAAAGAAAGAAGCGAGAGAGAAAGAGAGAGATTCTTCCCCTTGACGTCAAGGCCATCCAAATCCACCGTCATCATTATCGTCATCTGTATTGGGAGAGAGCTTCCCTTTTCTCTCGGGAAATCTCCCTTTCGAGAGAATGAAGACAGAAACGTTCTTCTTCTCGTGAATACAGAAAGGAACCTTTTCTTTTCATCTGGAATATGAAAAAGAAGTGAACAGAGAGATTTCTTTACAAGGAGAGACCCCTCCGACGATGACTTACTTGGCTCGAGGTGGTGGTCTTCTTCTTCCTTCTTTCTCTCCCTTCTTGTCTTGGCCTTCCTTCGGTGGTAGGACCTGCTCCTGTTCTTCTTCTTCTTCCCGCTGTTGTTCTTGTTGAGTGAATCTTTATAGGTTTTTGACTACGTTACGTTTCTTTAGTTAGAATCCTTCTTCTTTCTCTCTTTTAGGGCTTTTCTTCTCTTTCTCTTTAAGGTTGACAAGGCTTTCTTTCGATCAAAGAAACAAACAAGCTAATACAGAAGAGGATGATGTTGATAGAAATCCGTGACGGGACCACAACAGATGGCTATGGGATAAGCTAGACCGGGAGTGTGAGAAGAAGGATGTGCATGTCTTCTTAGTCTTCCTCTTTTTCTTTCTTGCCCATTTTTCTTTCTTGCTTTCTTGCCTTCTCTTCTTTTTTGTATCTTTTTCTCCCCTCTAGAATGAATTCCATTGCTTTCTTCAATGCGGGGTGAAAAAGACGGAAAAAGGCTCTCTTTTGTCTTCTTTTGAAGCAAAAAGCTAGAAAAGCAGGAGGCGAGAGAGAAGAGACTCAAGGAAGAGAAGAGAGAGCTTAGAAGTCCTTCTTCTCTCTTCTTTCTTTTTCGAGCAATCTTTACGATGCCCATCAGTTTTTCTTCTTTCTTTCCTCTCTCTCTTTGACGCTGTCGGCTCCGGTTGGGTTGATAGATGATCTTTCTTTTCAAGGGTCTCTTATGACCTCCCTTCTATCTCTTTTTCACTCTGTTCTTTCTTCTTTTCTTTCCTCCTTTGTCTCCTAGTCGCTCTTCATCTAAAAATGAAGCATGTGTGTGCGTGTGTAGGGTCATCATAATGAGAAGAGGAGCCCTTGGCGTCAGTCTTTCTTCTTTTTGATTGAGAGATTCTTTCTTCTCTTTCTTTTCATTATCTTTTGTCGCCTTTTTTTCGATCTCTTTCTTGCCTTTCTTTTCATCACTGGGGTTGTCACTCCTAATTAGAGGAAGAAGACGTAGTCGTAGTCGTAGTAGTCACGGGAGGAGATCTCTTCTCATTAGTGTGTGTCCCCTGTTGTCGCGTCTTTTCCGGTCTTTCGTTTTATGTTCTCGACCTTCTGCTCTTGACTTCTTGCGATTTCTATTCTTTTCTTTTCTTTCCTATTCTTTCCAAGACCGACTATGACCACTGACTTCTCTCTTTTGCTCTACTGTTTCTTCTTTTCTCCGTTGTGTCGTCTCTCTCCTTTTCATCATTCTTTATCACCGTCCATCAAAAAGATCGACCTCTGCCTTTCTCCTATCCCAAGAGACTAGACGTGCATCGTCCTTCTTTGCTGCAGTTTCTTTCTTCTCTCTTCTGCTCTGC
>NW_027157650.1:5725-5855 GCF_002600585.1 Cystoisospora suis
TATCAAGATGGGTGGGACGAGCAAGTCGTTCTGTCTCTTTTCGTCGTGTCTCCCCGATTGGGACGTCTGGTGAGAATGTGCGGATGGGTCTTTTAGATAACTTCTCCTCTTCTCTTTCCGTCGCATGAAT
>NW_027157650.1:6259-6566 GCF_002600585.1 Cystoisospora suis
TCTTTCTCTTCTTTTTTCTTCTACATCTACAAGTGGATAGACGCTTAGGTCTTGTAACCCTCTTCCTTGGGTATCGTACATATAAAGGGATCAATAGAAACTCTATCATCCTTCGGTGTACGTACACTCGAAAGTCTTCAGTTGTTTCTTCTCTTCTCCCCGAGACACGCAGGACGTCGTGAAGGTTTCTTCGCCTTCTGTTCTTTCCTTCTCTTTTGTGTCTTTTTATCTGCAGGTTTTCTCTCATTCTTTTTGTCGTTCGATCGGTCGTACATCTCCTTTTTGCACCTCTTTCTGTATCTACGCT
>NW_027157651.1:0-214 GCF_002600585.1 Cystoisospora suis
ATAGCGAGAGTGAAGAGCAATGGCGTAATTGGAGGAGATTCAACAAGATTCAGCAAGAACAAGAAGCTGAGTGGGGAAGTGTAGCAGAAGCGAGAGTGGGGGAAGCTCCAACACCTGAGGGAAGGCGTAGAAAGGTTAAGGGAAGGTTAGAGTCCAAGCCAAGGAATGTAGGCCGGAGTCGAGTTGATAGGTGCAAACTTAGGTTACTCACGAG
>NW_027157652.1:0-252 GCF_002600585.1 Cystoisospora suis
ATATGTATGTACGTATGTATACAGACCCCTCACGTTTGTCTCTCAGTCTTTCTTCCTTTGCTTCTTTAGATTTTGTTTTACATGCCTGGCGGCGTCGGCGATTAGCAGCAGCAGTGAGGGATTGCCGCGGTGTCCCTCTTGTCGCATGTGTATTGTCCCCGTTCTCGATGAAGAAAAGAATAGCCAGCAGGCGGTAGAGGGCGGAGTAGAAGAAGAGTTAGAAGAAGAGGAGGGGAATGAAGAAGAAGAAGA
>NW_027157652.1:602-5487 GCF_002600585.1 Cystoisospora suis
GATTTCTTTGACAACGAAGAACGGAAAAGAAGAGAGAAAAGAAGAGGAGAGGGAAGTGAAGTTGGGAATGAGAGAAGAGGAGGATGAAGAAGAAGAAGAGGGGGTGAAGGAAGTGGATAGAGCTCTAGAGGGATTGAGCGTTCCATCCTTCTCTTTGAACCATCCTGCCCCCTTCCATGGTAGTGATGGAGACCAGCTCTCTTTTTCTTTCGACCAAGCTAACGACGAAGAGAACAAGAAATGCTTCTCCTCCCCTAACGGGAATGCTTGTCATTTGAATAGTTCGTCGACCACTTCCTCTTCTTTTTCTTCTTCTCGGCCCGGGACGTCTTTCTCATCTCTAGGGGGAATGGATAGAACGCACTCATCCTCTCTGCACTCAGGAGGAACTTCATCTTCTTTCGGTTCATCCTCTTCTTCTTCTTGTGTTCTTCCTGATCAGCAATCTTCTTCGCATCTTCTTTCTTACGAAGCCTCTCATCTCCCCTCTATCTCTGAAACCTCTCGTTTTCGCCATTCCGATCCATCCTCTCCTTCAAGTTCCACCCCAGGTCCTGCTCGCTCTTCTTCATCTTACCTTTCATCCACTTCTTCATCCACTTCTTCTTCTTATCCTGCTCCGCCTTTGTTCGAGTCTCTCTCCCTCTCTCTTACACAGCCTCCCCCCGGTCTCCCGTCACCGCCGTCACGTCGTACAGGAGACAAAGAGAGGGAACGAAGACTGTCTCTCTCTATCACCCATGGAGATAGGGAGAAACAAGCTGCGCAAGAATCTGATCCGCAGAGTCATTCATCTTCCTATCTTCATACAGATCTTCCTTTCTCTTCTTCTTCTGCCGCTCGTATATGCGGCTCCGATACAACACATTACCCCTCTTCCTCTTCGTCTCCTGCTCCCCTTCCGGAATGTTCTTCTTCCCCTTGTTCTCCTTCTTCCCCTCGTCTTTATCAGCAGTATCCTCATGCCGCCGCACACCCTCATCTTTCTACACTTCCTTCCTCATCTTCTTCTTCTTCTCCTTGTTCTCCTCCGGGTCTCTCTAATCGCCTCGAGAGTCACACACCTTCGTATATTCCTCCTTCTCTTTCTAGAGAAGGAGAAAGGTTTTCTTCTTCTTCGTCGTCTTCTTCTGTCTTTCCTTCTTTTCACGAAGAAGGTAGCTTTTCTTCGTCGTATGCGGGGCGGGGACCTCCTGATCTTCATGAGAGGAACAGCTATCGAGAGTCTTTTCATGGAGGAGATCATCGTGATGACGAAGATAACCCTCCTAGACTACTTGATTGCATGACGGCCGGAGATAGAGGGGGGGAAGGCATGAGATTCTCTCCGACACAAGAAGAAGAAGAAGAAAGGAGAAGAAGGACGAGAGAAGAAGGCAAGAGAACTGAAGAAGAAGAAGGGACTGGCGAAGATCTTCTTCTTCGATTTCGTGATGTGGAGCAAGTTCTCCATCAATACCAAATGAAAGAAGCTCTACAAGCTCTACAAGAACAGAAAGAAAGAGAAGAAATGGAACATTTCTTCTCTCAGCTTCTCTTAGGTGTAGATACACCTGAGAAATCGAATTTTCTTCCGACGATTACCAATCCTCCTCATCATCCTATTGATTCTGTTGAAGAACTTTTCTCTCAACGATTGTTTGGGAATGACCCCCCTACAGGAGGAGGAAGTCTTTCTTCTTCTTCTTATCCTCCTCGGTCTAACGGTGATGATCCTTCGACGGCGACTACTACTACTACGCATTATCTTCATTCACATTCTCGCGATTACATGCTATCAGGCAATTCACCTGGATCTCTGTATCTTCCTCCTTCTTCCTCTTCCTCTTCTTCTTCTTATCTTGGAGATCAAGTTGGTGCTTCTGCTGGTCTTGATAGAGAGGGAGAGCATGTGGACAATCGATTCTCTAGAGAGTGTATGCATACAGGCGGGAGACATCCTACCGATTCTCATTATAGCGGTCCTAATAGTAGTAGTAGTTGTGCTAGCTATAGGAGCATCGATACGACTCGCAACCTCTCAGCATCGAGACTTCCTGGGAATGAAAGAGGAGGAGAAAGCGGCGTTGATGACGGTCGTCTTCTTCTTCAGCAGTCTCTTCTTTCTCGACACCTGGACAATCGCTATACTCCTTGCATGCAATCAGAAGGGAAGACTGTGAAAGTCAACAGAAGCAGCAACAGTGCCAATGAACGAGGTCTCTGGAATCTCCAAAGGACTCCTGAGGGCGAAAGAGGAGGAGGAGGAGGAAGGAGAAGAGAAGAAGAAGAAGGACAGCTCCAAGGCGAGATCTCTTATTCTTATGCAACAGGAGAAGAAGCACTTCGTCTCCATAGTGACCATGCACATGGGTCTGATGCTCTCTGTCCATCCTCTCACGAAGAGGAGGGGGAGGCGGCATCTTCTCAGATGATACAGACAAGAAGGAGAAGAAGAAGAAAAGAAGTTAAGATGGTAGACTCATCATGTAGCTCATCGGGAACTTCCCTAGAGCAAGACCAATATGATTTTCTTCATAATAAGCTTCTTCTCTTTCAGTTATATCTACAGAAAGAACAGTACCTACACCATACAACACAGAAGCCAACAGCTACCACTTCTCATTCTATCTCTTCTCTTCCTCTCCCGACTTCTCTTCCTTCTTCTTCTTCTTTAGATTCATCACAGTATGATTATCTTCTGTCTTCGTCATCTCGTTCAGTGGATCAGCAAAACGCTTCTTTCTCGTCTTCCTCTCCTCCTCCTTCTCATCCTCGGACAATGTCTTCTTCTTCAGAGAGAGGAAGCGGACCTAACGCAGTTCCATCCTCTTCATCATCTTTTTCTTCTCCTCTAGGCACAATGGATTTGTATTCTCTTGTTGAACACTTGAAGACAGCCATTGCGACAGCTGTGAATAGTGGGGGAGGTGAAGGAGAGATAGGAAGAACGGGAGAGGGAGGAGAAGGGGGGAGAGAACAAGCATTTCAGAATGATAAGAAGTTCGTCACACCAAGAAAGTCGCCTTTATCATCTATGCACGATCACCCTAACCCTACTAATCCATCATCTGCCTCCTCAGGCCTTCATACCTATCACGATCTTCATAGACAAACACGTCCTCTCAGTTTCTCTTCTTCTTCTTCTCCCTCAGCTGCCTTGGGGGTGCATCAACAAGAGAAGAAGACAAGCCATCATCTCTCCTCTTCTTCCTCTTCTACAGGCAATGACCATGCTTCGTCTTCTTCTTCTTCTCCTTCTTCTTCTTCTTTTCTTCGTCCTTCTTCTTCTTCTTCGTGTTCTTCTGCGGGTTCCTCATCATCTTCGATTGCTTTCGATGACTCGACCCTCGCTCTCGCGTTACTTTTACAGGAACTTCAGATGGAAGGAGATCGAGAAGAAAGAGCTTCACAAGAAAGAGAAGAAGAGAGACATAGACACGCACACGGGGGAGGAGGAATCGAATCAGAAGGAAGGAGAGAAGAAAGATTTGGACGACGAGGAGAAGAAAGAAAGGAAAAGGAGGAAGAAAGAGAAAGAGAAGACGAGGGAAGAGGAAGAAGAATGAGAGAAAGTAACCAAGGGGGACAAGGTCTAAGAATGATGAGGGTAGATGAACAGAGGAAGGAAGAAAGACGATCTTACAAGGAACCTCGTCCACCATGTGACAATACACTCTCTGTAGGACATGAAGAGGCTCGACTGCAGTCTGTTTTGTCGAGAGAAAGAAAGGATGAGAGAGGAAAAGAGAAGAGAAGCCCCCATCATGTGCTATCTTCTTTCGATGGAAGAAGGGGAGAGAAACAAGAAGAAAAAGAAGAAAGAGAAGAAGGAGAAGGCCGGGGGGAGTTATCCTCGTCACTCTTCGCCACTTCTCAGGGAGATGTCCTTCATTTTCATCCGAATTTGAGACAGAAGAATGTGATAGATAGCAGGAGAGGAAGAGTCGAGAGAGAAGAAAAAGGAAGAGAAGAAGTAGGAGAGGGAGAAGAAGATGAAGATGAGGAGGAGGAGAAGAAAGAGGAGAAGAATGAAGAGGAGGTGAATGTGGAAGAGGGGGAGATCAAGAATAATAAGATTAAGAAGAAGACGGCAGGAAGAAAGAAAAGGAACGAAACGCGAGGAAGGCGAAAGAAATCCACTCAATCGGATATGCTTTTATCTCCTCTTGAAGGAGGTGGAGATGCAGAAGAAGAAGACGAGGTGATCCCTCCCTCAGCTAAGTCTTATTCACAGCTTCTCCATTCACCCAAACCTATGATGAGCGAGAACCTTGTCGATGGGGACAAGGCAGATGGAAAAGAAGAGAAAGGGGGAGAGACGAAGAAGACGAAGAAGAAAAGGAATTCTTGTGGGGGAAGGAGTCCTTTTATTCTCACGAACGAACAAGATACCTCCCCTAGTCGTCTATTGGCTCTCAACGAAGAAGGTCAACTGAAAGTCTCCATTACTTCTCAAGATCTTCCTCATCGTCATCCTACACACCACCCACCCCCGCCTCCTTCTTCTTTATCTCAGAATGTCAGGTGTATCAGCAGTTCTCCTTCTTCCCCTTCAGTGGACAGTGAAGGCGTGCAATCGAGAAAGAGGGAGAGAGAACAGCCAAGCGATCAACACACTATAGATTCTTATCAAGCGTCACACAGTGCTTCCGTCTCTTCTTTCTCTTCTTCTTCTTCTATGAGAAAGGGTCATAGCCAACTACAGTCACTACAGATGCCCCACTCTTCTGTTACTTATAATATCTCTTCCTCTTCATCTCCCTATCTTCCTCCCCCTCCTTTATCTTCTTCGTCTCCTTGTCCCCCTCCTCCTCGTTCTTCTTCCCCTTGTCCTCCCCCCCCTACCTCCTCTACTTCCTTTCCTTCTTCCTTTATAAGGCCTCCTTCTCCACCTCCTCCTCCT
>NW_027157653.1:0-136 GCF_002600585.1 Cystoisospora suis
TTCTTCTTCTCTTTCTCTTCTTGCTGAAGACAGGAATGTGAAGAAGATGAAGAAGCATCGCCATGAAGAGGAAGAGGCCCGTCTCTCGTATTTCTCTTCTAGGTCTACGTCTACCACACCCCGCCCGTCTGTTTCT
>NW_027157653.1:252-9261 GCF_002600585.1 Cystoisospora suis
TTGTCTCCTTCTTCTTCTCCTTCGTCTTCTTCTTTTTTCTCTTCTTCTTTCAGAGTTTGTTCCAATGATAGCAGAAGACCAATACTCTCCATGCTAGGAGAGGGAGAAGAAGAAGAAGCATACCTCACATGCCACGAAGAAAGAAAAGAAGAAGAAGAAGAAGAGAAAAAGAAGAAGAAAACGTTCTGGGAGAAGGTTGACCTTCTTCGTGATTCCCATCATTCTTCCTTACACTCTGCTCGAGAAGGGAAAGAAGGGAAAGAAGAGTCTTCTTTTTCGGGTGTACGTACAGCAGAGGAGGATGAGAATGATGCTGTTGAAGTGGAAGTGACAAATGCGCTCTTCGAGTTTTATGCCGATAGTCGTGTGTGGGTTCTACACGAAATTAAAGGAGGCTCTCAGCAACCTTCTCCCAGATTCAGGTCAGCCTTTCTCCCTACATTACAGATAGATACATTACAGATAGATACATTACAGATAGAGAGATTAAAGACAGATTGAAGATAGACAGATAAATAGGGTCTTGGTATAGAAATATAGGTATGTATGTCTCTCGGTGTACGCATGTGTGTAGGCACATACAGATGCATACGTATCTCTTTCTCGGTCGATTTATGTATATACTAATGTATATATATATATTTCTACTTCTATTTACATGTGTCTACTGGTCTCTATCTCATTGTATTTCTTCCGCGTGGTCTTCCTTCTGTCGCTGTACATATGAATCTCTCTAGGCAGCTCTCTATTGCTCTCCACATACTTATATATGTAGATACACAGATGTCTCTTTCTATATGGATATCTTTGGAGTCCTCCATCAGACATGCTGTCTCACATCTAGTTTGTATGCAGGGTACTGTAAGCATATACATATATTCATACACGCTTATATGATGTATGTGCATAAACACCGCGACCATACTTATCTATGTGTATACGCACATCTTCGTCTCTTGCATGTAGACAGGCAGACGTCTTCTCTGTCGGTCATCTCAGAAACTAGGAAGAGAGTTATATATCTATATCTATATATCTATGTATATATGTATATATACATATACCTATATATATATATTTCTAGATATATCTCTCGCGAGTGATCTGAAGTTACCTTCAAGCTCTAAGGTCTTTGTCTTCGTGTCTGTCTTTTCTTCTTCTTTTTCCTTTTCTTTTTCATTCTCTTTCTTCTTCTTTCTTGTTGCTTTTCTGTATGTCTTAGACATAGCGCAGTGATATGTGGCGGAGGCATGTACATGTACGTCCTTGGAGGCACCGACGCCCACGGAAGGCTCTGCTCTCTCAGTAAGTCCAGTCCACAGGAAGAAAAGAAAAAGAAAAAGAAGAAGAAGAAGAGAAGAAGAAGAAAAAAGAAGAGAGACTTCAAAAGGAGAAGAAAGAAGAGGATGTGGGTGGTCTCTTCTTCTTCTTTGATCATAATTCCCATGCGAATATATAGAGGGTGCATGCGCATGCATGCAGAAGGATATGTGAGGCCATCCTCCTCTCTCATTTTGTCGATAAAGATGTCTCGACTTTTTCTTTCTCTCTTCTGTCTTCTGTAAATCGCATCAAGGATTTCTCGCTTTCTCTCTCATTGAGATTTCTACGTCTATCTATCTATCTATCTATCTATCTTCAATCTATCTATCTATCGTTAGTCTATCTTTAATCTATCTGTAGAAGGCTCTATCGATCTATCGTCAATCTCTCTATCTGTGTCGTTTTCTTTCTTTCTTTTGCTCTTTCTTTTCGCGTCCTATTTTCTTTTCTTTCTTCTTCTTCTTCTTTGTCTTTTTCTTTCTTTCTTTGTCTGTGTGTCTGTGTAGATTTGCTGTATCAGCTAGACATTCCTTCGAAGACTTGGAGATGCATCGACCTAGGAGGCGCGAAGATTCGCCCGGCAGACCTCCTCACTACTTTCGCCGCAGACGTAAGAAGACACGAGAGAAAAGCAAAGAAATGCACTGCCGCTCTCATTATTCAGAGAAAGACAGACAGACACGAAAGAGAAAGAATGAAAAGAAAGAAAGAAAGACTTTCGTATTGTTGGTGGGGAGAGAAGGAGAAAAAGAAAAGAGAGAGACAGCGAAGAAGTCTTAAGAATAATTCGTGTATAGAAGTAGTAGAAGAAGAAGAATAATAAAGAGCTAAGGAGAATAAGGTTTCATGTGCGGAAAAGAAGACGAAGAAGAAGGGTAGGAGATTTCCTATCTTTCTTCTTCGTCTTTTCTATCGTAGGCATGTCTATTAATATTTCATACATCTCTCTCTCTCTTTCTTGGTCTTGTATTGTAATGAATTCCATTCGTTTCTCTCTTTGGCTCTCTTCGTTTCTTTCCAAAGATAGAGCAGAGAAGGAATCTGATTCACTCCATATAGCCTATTTCTACATACCTAGAGAGAGAGAGAGGTCTTCTTTAACTTTCTCTCCAAGAAGGGGATAGATATATCTATAGACAAGTGTGTCAGTATGTATAGACACCTCTCTCTGTCTTCACAAACCACGAGGGATCTCTCTGTCTCTCTCTAGATATATATATATATAGATAGATAGATAGATGGATAAATAGATATGTATGACTAGATAGATAGATATATAAACGTCTAGGCATGGTTGTCGTGTCTTATATCTCTTTTAATTTCTCTCTCTTGTCTATGTCTTTCTCTCTATCTATCTATCTCTCTCTATATATATGTATGTATATCTCTATGCATGTGTATGTATATCTCTATGCATGTGTATGTGTATGTCTCAGGGGTGTTTGCATGTGTTTGGAGGTCGCGATAGCATGGATGAAGTGACGAATCTTCTGTACTCTGTCAGTCTCCCCTCTTCTTCTTCTTCCTCTTCTTCATCGTCTTCTTTCTCTTCAGTAGGGAAAGGAGAGAAGAAAAGTAGAAGAAGGAGAGTCCAAAGAAATCCACAAAGAAATTGGACTTCTTCAAGTTCACTTGCAGAAGGAGGAGGAGGAGGAGCAGGCGGGGTGTTTGCTTCTTTCTTCTTTTCTTCTTCTTCTTCTTCCTAATCTTTCTTTCTATCAAAGAAAGAAAGAAGTTATGTATGGATCTACTACGTAGACTCTACATACACATCACATACACTCTATATATACGCAACCGCAGACAGACGTATACAGGCTATATCTATACATACATAAAGATACGCTCGTCTACACTCTCTCACTATATATGTATATATATATGTATATATATGTTTCTATGGCGATGGTTAGAGATGGACGGGGAGTGGTGTATGTATGTGGCAGATGGAGATGTCTATAGAGAGATAGAAAGAGAGAATTACATAGGTGAGATAATAGAGTAGAGAGATCTCAGAATGGACTTTTGAAGTGTGTACCTCTCTCTCTCTCTAGATCTCTCCTGTGAGACCATTTGTCTGGATCCTGCACTTCAATGAACAAGAAGAAGAGGTCTTTCAAAGAGTTGGAGAAAAGCCCTCGAAGAAGAAGAAGAAGAAAGGGGAGACGAAGCGAAGCAACTTCTTCTTTTGATCTTGGCAGTAGTCACCTTGCCTCGATGAACTCTTCCTTTGCCTTCTTGTTCTATTCTCTTTCTCTTTTCATCTCTCTGCGTGCTTTCTTCTTCTTCTTTCTTTTCATCTTGAAGAAAGAGACAAGAAATGAGGAAAGAAAAAGCAAGATAGAGATAGATAGATTCAAGATGAGAAAAGAGTGAGAAAGAGAGAGTATGATGAATGAGTGGGTTGAAACAGACAAGAAGAGATAGGAGTCTGTCCTGTTGAGAAAAGCAATCTGTCTTTGTAAAGAGAAGGAAAAGGAGGAGGAGGAAAAGGAGAAGGAGGAAAAGGAGCAGCAGCAGCAGCAGCTCGACTTCCTTTCGATGCTGTTGCGCTTGTTTTGTCCCTTCTGTCTCCTGCTTGTCTCCTTCTCAACCTCTGAAGAAGCGAAAAGTTTCTCAGGCCATACATGTCTCTCTCTCCCCCCCCCCAGTGTATCTCTTCATCTTCATTTGATACACATACATCACCTACATTGCCCTTTCACAGTCAGTACATCTACCTATCTATCTATCTTTCTTCAATCTCTCTATCTTCACTCTATCTATCTATCTCTCTGTCTATTAATCTGTCTTGCAATCCTTCTATCTGTCTCTGTGTAGAGGACGTGTGAAGAATGAGGCTGTTGTATTCTTTTTCTCTTTCTTTCTTTCTTTCTCACTCTTTCTTTCTTTTCTTTCTCTGCTGCTTTTAAGGGGCTTTTCTTATACAGCGCATTAGTATACATGACCTATCAAATGTAGTCTAGAGACTTCTATAGAGAGATAGATATAGACATAGATAGATAGACCGTTCGCTTGTCAAGAGGAGAAGAAGAGGGGGAGGCTGAAAGAGGTGTCTCTTCTTCTATTTTTCTTTGGTACCTTATTTCTATCAAACAGATCTGAAGGACTACTTATGAAGCTACTCTTTTGACTTGTTGCTCTTCATCTTCTTTTTCTCTTCTTCTTTGTTTCAATGAGACACCCCATTACGAAAAGACACGTGAGATGGGGGAGGGCGCTAGCATATCTTGGCTCTTCTATCAATCTTTTCGACCGTCAGGAAACTTCTTATCTCCTCTTTTCTTCTACGTCTTCTTGTGCCTCCTCATGGAGAGTTTCCATGAGGTCTCTCGCCAAGAAAGAGAGAAAGAGAGGGAGAAATGTATTTTAGTCGAAGTTTATGGAACTATCTTTCTCTGGACTTATCCTGCATGGGGTGTATGTGTATATGCAACTACTCCCATCTATCTAGACACGCATATACATCTATATCTACATACCCACACACCATCCAGCTCTGTCACGCGTAAAATCTATCGATCTGTTTCTACCCCTACCTATCTATCTATCTATCAACCTACTTTATGTCTATCTGTCTATCTATCTATCTGTGGACTCATGGAGAGGATCTCCAAAGAAAGAAGAAGAAAATCCCTCTCGACAGATACACATTCGAACATTAGTATAGTGACTGCTCTTGTTCCTACCCAACACGAGAGGAGAAGGAAAGAAATCCATCGCCTCTCCAACTTAGTAGTAATAGTAATAGAAGTACGAGGAATCTTGAGAAGGCATGCCGTCATCTCTCTTTCTCTCCTTCCCTCTCTTTCTGTATGAACTTTCTTCTTCAATACTGAGAGAGCCTGTCCTTCCTATCATCCCCCAATCTCTTCAAGGAAAGGCGAGAAGAAAGAAAGAAAGAGTAAGAAAGAAAGAGACATGTTCCGACCAGTCACGATAAGAAAGAAGATTCAATATGATCCCTGCCCCTCTCCTATAGAAAGAGAGTTCTGAAGACGGCTCGTCTTCTCCAGAATCTTTCACTTATCTCTTTCTCAAAACACTGATAAGAGCCTCTCAGACCTCTCTCTCTCTCCTACCATAATAGTCTCACCTCATACAGCCGCAGACATACAGAAGAGAAAGAGAAAGAAGATGAAGAGAACTCGTCCACCTACTACTACTACTACTGTTAGTCTTGTGCCTCTTCCTCTTCTTCTTCTAGTCCTTCTACTTCTTTGAAGGTTCTTTCTGCGAGGACCGTCTTCAAGAAAGAGAAATGACGTTTGTCTACTTATGCAAGACATGCGGTACTAGCCTTCTTTGCTTCTTCTCTCCTGTTTCTCTTCAGTCCCTCTCTATCTATTATCTTCAGTCACTCCCGTGTATCTATCTGGAATCTATCTATCTCTCTTTGGTCTACGTGAAGTGGAGTACTTAGTTAGGTATCCGCGTGCATACATCTCTTCCAAAGTGTATCTCTTGAGCTCTCTCTTTCTCTCTCCGTCTCTCTATCTATCTCTCTATTTATCTATCTCTTGGCTCACACTGGCACATCA
This sequence comes from Cystoisospora suis, assembly GCF_002600585.1. Classification (NCBI taxonomy): domain Eukaryota; phylum Apicomplexa; class Conoidasida; order Eucoccidiorida; family Sarcocystidae; genus Cystoisospora; species Cystoisospora suis. The sequence goes on from NW_027157653.1 coordinate 6,117, forward strand.
GTGAAGAAGAGTTTTTACTTTAGACTGTTCCTTCTTCTCATGGTGTACATACACTCGACAACAGCAGGCTGCAGCATGCATATCACAACGGAAGACTCCATGTGCTATACTCTTCATCTTCCTGTCCTTCATCTACCGTGAATCTCTCTCTTTCTCTCTCTCTACTTTGAATGGCCCTTTGCTTTCTCTCGGACAGAGCAACAAGGAGAAGAGAAAGAAGCACTCGAGAAGAGACAGACGAAACATAAGAAAAGAGAGAAAGGAATCGATGTCTCACAGGTCGATCCAACCCCGGGATCTATCTCGTTTCAGCGAAAGTCTTTTCTACAAGCACGAAAAGAGAGACAGAAAGAGAGAGAGATACTTCTTTTCTTCTTCTTCCTATTCGTATTAAATTGTCATTTTACTAAGCAATTAGGGATCGTACGTTGTAGGTATTTGCAACACACGCAGGTCTTCTTTTCCTTCATTCTTCTCCAGTCATACACACATATATACATATATATACATAAATATACATATATATATATATATATATATATATGCATATACGTATATGAAAATATATGCGTATGTATTTCCAGACTGATAAGAAACAGAACAAGAAAGATATGAAAAGGGATATAAAGCAGTTGGCATGTCTATTCCCCATATAGATATATATAGAGAGATAGATAGATACAGTAGATGAGAAGCATCTATCTGCATGTATATATGCTAGGTATGTGTGTTGGGGGATAGAGGTGGGAGAATATGAAGCTTGATGCTGGCGATCTTCATTAAGTCAGCGAAGGGATCTAAATTTTCATCTTGTTTTGCTTCTTCTTCTTCTTCTTTCTTGTTCCTTTCTTGGTCTCCTCCTTTCTCCTCTTTTTCTCCTTCTTCCTGTCTTTTTCTTCTTGCCCTCCCACTCTCTTCTTCTCTTTCTCTCCTTCTTTCGTTAGCATATGGCTCTCCAGATGGAAGAAGAAGATGTATCCCTTGACTGGGAGAGACACGTATCTCACTTTCTTTCTTTTTCTTCTCACTCTTATCGGCACCTTGTTTCGTAGAGTGATGAAGTCTATCAAACCTCTCTCCTTCTTCTTCTTCTTTCTCTCCCGACGTCGATCTTTTTCTCCCTTGACCGCTTCCTCCTTCTCCTCCTTCTTTGTGTTCCTCTAACTGAACTGAAGAAAGAGAAGAAGAAGAAGTATGACCATGAGAAATCTTTCGCATGCTCTTAGCCTTTTCATCTTGTTGCAGAGAAGTAGAGATAGACACGCAGACAGAAGATTCTCTCTTCTCTTCCGCTGGCTGGAGTTCCAGCAAGAAAGGAAGAGGAGAAGAAGAAGAGAAAGGAGAAGAAGAAGAAGAGAAAGGAGGAGGAGGAGGAGAAGAAGAAGAAGAGAGAGAAGACTCCTTCTGAATTGTTTGAGGTGTATGTTGACTCTGCTCGAGTTTGGCGTGGAAAGGATTTGACGGAGACAATCGATTTGCAGGACGAGGGAGAAGACCTCCATCGACGTGTTGCATCGAAGCGCCTACAGATGGAGGTTCTATCCCCGTCCTATCTCTCTCCTTATTCCTCGAGGAAGAAGAAGAAGTATGACACGGAGCAGGAAAAGAAGAAGAAGAAGGAAAGTGCAGAGGGTCTTGATCCATTGTAGGAGGAACTCTATAGATGCTGTAATCTTGTGTATTCTGTACAGGAGAAGAAGAATCTTTCGAGAAGACCTGGTAGCCTTTTAGATCCATTCCTGTATTCTTTATCATGACAAGACCGCCATCTCTTTCTCGATTAGAAACATAAGAAGAAGAAGAAAGATCGCCTGGGCCAGATGTCTTCGGTGAGGGAGCCTGTAATGAAGAGATATGAAGATTTCTCTGTTCGGATGAAATAGTATTATGAGATTCCTCCTTTCCTCCTTTCTCTCCGTCTTCTCCTAAGAGAGAGAAAGGAAGAAGAAGATCATCTTTCTTCTTCTCCTCCTCCTCCTCGCCAATCTGTGAGGTGTGATGGGTGTCGCCCGGGTGTACATACACCGCATGAGTTTGAGCTTCCTGACTGATGCCTCCAAGAGGTAAAGACGGCGCTTTGAGAGTTTCTCCAGTAGACGGGGAAGGATAAAGAGAAGAAGAGGAAAAAGAGAAATCCAGAGAGATAGGAAGTTCAGTAAGCAGAGACGAGGAGGAGGAGGAGGGTGAAGATAAGGGGAGAGAAGAAGAAGAGGAAGGAAGAGAAAGAGAAGGAGGAGGAGGAGCGGATGATCCAAAGAGATCTGTACGTACACCACAATCAAGAAAAGAGCCAATGTCTACATATCTCTCTCTCGTTCTCTGCAGACAAGCTTATCTCCTACTCTCTCTTCCTATTCTCTCTTCTCTCCCCCATCTCCCCCAGTCAGTCCTACATGTCTGAGAGAGAGAGACATACAACTCCTATTGTAGACAGGTAGATATTAGTAGGTAGATTGAAGATAGATAGATACATACATACACACATACATATCCATTCACTGAGTGAATATATATGTTTCGTTGTGTATCTCCTGTATATGTCTCTGTGTATGTCTAGAGTTGATAAGCGAAGTAGTACTGGACTGACCTAAGAGGTCGACATCTTCTGTCGTCATAAGACTACCTTGTCTTTCTTCTCCTTCTTTTTCTTTCCTCCTATGGTTAATATTGTCTTGACCCCCTTCGTGTTTTCTTCTTATTCTCTCCATCTCTTCATACTTCCTGTCTTGTTCATTACTTCTTCTCTCTTCTTCTCTCCTTCCTAGACCATCTCCGGGTGATCTTTTCCCCCCATGAGAGGCTTCTTCGATCCGCCCGGATTCTCTTTCTTCTTCTTTTCTTCTTCTTATCTCTTCTTCTTGTTGGTGCCGCGACAAAGAAGAAGCCGAGGCCCTCAAAGACTCTTGACGTGTAGAAGCGCGAAGGAGAGCAGAATGAGAGGACTGTGAAGAAGAAGAAGAAGCAAAAGTCACAAAACTTTCCGCATGTCTTCTTCCCTCCTTCTGCGGGGGTTTAGTGAGTTCGGGTGTATGTACACCACCTTGTGTGACAGATGACGAGGAAGGAGGCGTGCCATAAGGTGGAGGTCGTGAAGAAAGAGAGGGAGGAGAAAGATGAGAAGGATAAGAAGAAGAAAGAGAGGAAT
>NW_027157653.1:9610-9761 GCF_002600585.1 Cystoisospora suis
ATACCATATATATATATATATACACCATATATATATATATACACCATATAGCATATATATATATACATACACCATATACATATATATATATACCATATATATATACATATACACCATATATATATATATATATATATACATACACCATATA
>NW_027157654.1:0-359 GCF_002600585.1 Cystoisospora suis
GAGGCGTAGGTGAGCGGCTTCCCACGGTTACTCTAGGGAGGCCAAACGGACAGATTCGCTACGTTCTCCTTACTTACTCAACGAGCTCGATTCTCAATAGGGGAAGACGTGCCCATTTCCAAGGTCTTGGGAAAGGCAGGCGTTCAGAACATTATCATTCGAGTTCACTTCGCCTTCGACTAGTCTCACACTAGGTTTTCATCACATACACGTTCTCACTCGGGACCTCGAAAACGGCCCCGCGTCAACCCAACTCTCAAAGAGAGGAAACGATGGGGAAAAAAAAAGGGAAGGGGTCCGCTCCTGGACATCTTCAGTAACTCTCACTGGGTCTTCACCACTTCTTCACACCACAGGCT
>NW_027157655.1:0-5600 GCF_002600585.1 Cystoisospora suis
ACTCTGACATGCACCCGTGAGAACTTCGAAAACACGGATTTCTTCGCCACTTCCATGAAGCACAAATCGACCTGACCCACTCAAAGAAAATTGATTTCTATGGAGTAAAGCAGAAGAGGCTCTGTTGAAAAGATGACACGAAGGGACTCTTGTGGCGACATAAGAAGTCCCATGTGGTGTATATACACCTGGATGATAGTGACCCCTAGACGACAAGGCGCGCGTGGATAAATTCAATCGAGGGATGTTGCCTCCATCGTCGAACTCTCCTTCACTTCCTCCTCTTCTTCTTCTTGGTATCTGTCTACGCGCACTACGAGGATCTTCTATTTCATCTTCGATAACTCTTAGAGGATCATTCAAACTTGTGTTGAGATCTCCCCCTCCAAGTGACGAAGAGGGCCCAGGTGTCAACGACGAAGAAAGAGGAAAAGGAGAGAAGGAGGAGGAAGAAGAAGAATGAGAGATATCCCTTCCTCTTGTCGAGACTTCTTCTTCTTCGTCTCTTCGTCTTGTTCCCCTTAGTCTTCTTCTTCTTCTTTCAGCAGTGAGGGGTGGCTGCACATCATTCCTTTGTGACCGGAGTGATCTTCTCTCTCTCCCCCCTTCTGAAAAAGCAGAAGAAGAAGAAGAAGAAGAGAGAGGTTTAACGAGATCATAATAGACAAAGCAGTGAGCCCCTGTATCGGCGTTCCACAATCGAAGTCTCCCATCGAGGCTACTTGATAAGACGTAGAGACCATCGCTAGCTAGATCTGTCACGCCACTCTCGTGCGCCCAGCAAGGAGTGCTGAAAGAAGACGACGAAGAAGATGACGAAGGAAAAGATAGAGTATATCTACCAAGCTTTCTACGGACATGACTGTATGACGCCCCCCCTCCTGTGATTCTCTTCATAGTAGCTTCAGCAGATTCTCCTATGATAGACGATGAAAAAGAATTCTCTTCTTCTTCTTCTTTTCTTTCATTCTCCCTTCTCGTCTTCTTCTTCTTCTTCTTTGTGTCATTCTCACTCTCATTCCCTTTCGCTATCTCTCTGGAAGGAAAATCTTGAGCAACCGGCTTCACGCTTCTTCTCGGGGAAGAAAGAAAAGAGGAAGAAGAAGAGAAGGGAGTCTCTTCATTTCTAAGGCCCCTTGTATGAAGAGGTGATCTTCCTTTACGATTGTTCGATAGACCTTTCTCTCCTTGTTTCTCTCTCTGTTCTCTCTGACGGCGCATGTAGCTTCCATACATCGACATAAGAGATCCTAAGCCATCTTTATCTTCTTCATTCTTCTCTTCCTCTCCTTTTTTCTTCTTCTGCTTCGTCTTCTTCTCTTCATCTTCTTCTGCCTTTCTCATCTTTCGATTCTCAGCGGTCGAAAGAGGAGAAGAAGAAGAAGTAGAAGAGTCTCTCTCATTGTTCTTCTTCTTCTCTGTTTCATGTGTCTCTCTCTTCTTTTCTTCATGCTGTCTCTTTGTCATTCCAGCCACATCCCCACCGCTCTCCCCTTCATTCTCCATCTTCTCTTTCCTTCTCTTCTGTTTCTTCTTCAGCAAGAAACCTTCTTCTCCTTTCTTTCCTGTCTCTTCTTCTTCTTCTCCAGCTGCCCCGGCTCTTCTTCTCTTTGCAGACATCGAAGACCTTCTACTGTCGGGACCTGCACTTAACTTGCTCCCTGTCGACGATGGCTGAGGGCGAAGAGGGGGAAAGACTTCTTCTTTCGCTTCTTTCTTTCTCTTTAGCTCACTTTGACTTTCCTCTCCTTTACATCTTCCAACCTTCTCATTCTTCTCTTCCGATACCAAGAGAGGTCGATAGATTCTCTCCAGAGCTGGCATATAAGGAAGAAGAAAACCTCTCTTCTTAGAAGAAGAAGAAGAAGTTCCTTGGCGAGCCGTTCTCACAGGGGGTGACGGATGCATGCGGGGAGATGGATGGCTCTGTGAACTCCTCCTCTGTATGGAAAGATCACTATAGCAAGAAGAAGAAGAGGAAAGAAGAGCTGTTCTTTCTGCTGGGATATCTTTCTTGATCTTTCTTGACTTCGTATCATTAGAGAAAGAAGAAGAAGAAGAAAGATGACGCCTTGGGTTGACTGTTTCATGGGGCTGCGATTGTGTGTGAGAAGGCAGGCGATCATAAGAAGAAGAGAAAGAAGACAATGAAGATGAAGAGGAAATGTCGTCGGGACGGGACGAATCGAAGAGAGGAAGAGGAAGAGACCAAGAAGAAGAGGAGTCTTTTCTTCGTTGGGTAGGTTCTTCTTCTGATAGGAGAGGTCGCCGAGAAGAAGAGGAATGAAAAGAAGACGAAGGAAGAGAAGACGAGAAAGAAGAAGAAGAAGGCGAAGAGAGGAAGTGACTGTGTCTTGATTCGATACGAGGAAGGTCTTCTTGTTTGATCTGCTTTGGAATAGTATCGTCTTCAAGAGACAAGGAAAAGGAAGAAGAAGAAGAAGGTTGAACTCTATGTAGATGAAGAGAAGAAGGAGGAGGTCTTCCGTCGACATCTCTCTCTTGCTTCACGGGAAGGTTAGGGAAGCAAGAGGAAGACGGAGATGAAGAAGAAGAAGATAAAGTAGAAGAAGAAGAGGGTTGACTGGCTTCATGTAATTCGTCAAGTGAAGGGAGAGAATTTTGAAAGAGAGAGTCTGCTGATCTAAGAGGAGAAGAGGACGGGTCGAACAACGCAGAAGAAGAAGAGAGAGAGAAGGAAGAAGAAGAAAAGATCTTCTTTTCTTGCCTGTCCTTAGAGCTCTCATTCTCATGAAGAGAACCGTGAGGGGGTAAAGATGGGAGAGCTGAAAAAGACGGAGAAAAAGAACAAGACGATGGAAAGACAAACAGACAGAAAGCCACTGGAGAAGAAAGAAGAGAAGATGAAAGAAACTTAAAGGAATATCTTTTCTTTCTTTATCTCAGCCGTATTGATAGGAAGGACGGAAGGAGATACAGCCATCATGATGAGGAATATCTTAGAGATTGTCAAGTCATGAAAGATATAACTACCACTCATCTCCTGTCACATAAACGAGAGAGAGAAAGAATCTCCTTCACAGAACTTCCTCATCTGTCCGTTCGGGTGTATGTACACCTCGACCACACCAGTGTTGCCTCGTAACAGCAGAGGTGAATCGAGGAGAAGAAGAAGAAAGCCCGATGAGATAGATATCCTTGAATGGAGAAGAAGATAGAGAAGCGCATGCAAAGTCGCATAAGACTCTTTCCTGTCGTTGCGTCCCTCGGTCTTACCATCGAAAAGAGGATCGTCGCCTTCCTGTCTATCTTTGAAGGGGGGAGAAGAAGAAGAAGAACAAGCTTCATAGAAAGAGCTTCTGTGTGCTTCTAGAAACTCTACATCAGGAATCAAGTGATTAAACTCATAGAGAACTCTATCTCCTCGGCGTACATCCCAAGCTTTCATTTTGCTGTACATACACCCGACATGTTCCACACGTATGGGACCAGGCACTTTTGTTCGAGTAGTCGCATCTACCCCTCTCTCATATCACCATCCATTCAGTCTTCTCTCTCTCAAGTAGTCCTAATTCTCTCTCTCTCTAAGAAACGATAGACACGTTATATATATATTTATATGTATGTATACGTATCTACACGGAGAGAAAGGGAAAGCTATGTAGCTAGCTAGCTACTTAGCTGCCGGAGAAGCATATGGATATATATGTATGGGTAAGTAGCTAATTGTCTTGACAATGAAGCAAAAGAAGGAGTACGTGACCATCCTTCCTCATGTAAACGTAAAGAGGCGAGTGAGATTCTGGCGTCTGTTGAAAGAAGAAGAAGAGGTGAGGTGAGGGGAGCATTCACCCAATACTCGAGATTCCATCTGCATGCACCCGAAGAAATTATTCTTTGAAACCCTCAAACTCTCTACTTTCTCCCTCTACAAATCGCCTCTCCCATGAGTATCTACCTGTCTACCTGTCTTTGACCTATCTATCTATCTCTCATCTGTCTATCTATCTGACTGACAATTCATCTAGGTATCAATTGATCTATATAAATCGAACCACGGTGTCACAGCATTGCATATCAAGACATACGTAGATACTCATAAGGAGGTTTGCATGCATTTTGCTATATATCTAGACGTATAGGGATACTACATAGACCCACGAGAACATGTATGGCTCCCTGGCTCTATACCCCCTGTCTGTCTCTCCCTCAACCTATATATACACATAGAACTAACTAGCTGGCTCTTCATCTCTTCATCTGTCTCTCTCTCTATCTTCATCCATATATGTCTAGGCATATATGTATGTCTATATATGGTGTATGATCGCGTGGTGACGTGTGAGTTGTCCCCCTACCCTTCAGCACATGCGGAGAAGAGCTCATGAGAACGCCGTGTGTGCCAGCAAAGACTCCACACTCCCGCTGAGGGGGCGACACGTCGCAAAAAGCAAACGCACAGAACACACATACACCACCCTTGCCTTGCAGTAGAAGATTGTCCACATACATAGACATACGTAGACATACATAGATATCCATACATTTCGAGATACAACTATGTATCCTCCGCATAGACACACATGTGAGCCTCAGCTAGATAGGCTTCCATGGGAGTATTTACGCATATATGTATATATATGCGTGGAGACGGGTATGTACATATGGATACCTGAAACTATCTAGATATACATACAAAGATTTGTCAGGACGATGATAAGGACGAGGAATCTCCATACCTCCAGGCACAGTAGAGACGTCGGGAAGAATGTGGTGTACATACACCATACGCACCCTTCTATCCACAGACTCCAGAAGAAGAGTCAAAGACGCATGTAGTCACATGGTGACACACACTCCCTTACATAACCATCTAGCTATCTATACAGATGTATACGTATGTATATATATATATATGGGGCAGAATCCGCAGTTTGATAGAATTCCTTCGATATGATGCACTCTGTACATAGTGGTAAGTGTGGGACTTTTATCTCATGGTATGTTGCTCATGGTCCTCTAATATGGCAGCGGTGGTCGAAGAGAGAAGGCATGCCTTCTTTACCTTGATGACTGAGGAGTGTCTGTACAGATGCTCCGATACGTAAATCACATATGAGGACACTTCCATCTCCACCCCCACATGCAAGTAGACAAGTAGGAGAAGAAGAAGAAGAATCGGTAGGCATGCATGCACCCCCGTCTCGACACTCTTCAAGAAATCCTTCTACCCCTCCTCCGGTAAATTTGGTCTCATCAATCACTGGACGACGAGAAGAAGAAGAAGAGGAAGATGAAAAAGAGAAAGAAGAAGAAGAAGCACTGCCCCTGGCAAAGGCCGTGCAGTAGACGTCTCTACCACCTGTAGAAATCTCAAATACGCACTCCCATGCTTCTGTATCCCACACCTAAGAAAGAAAGAAAGAACGAAGAAGAATAGGAGAGAAGGAAAGAAGTAGGAGAAGTCAAGAAGAAGAAGAGAAAGAAACCGAAGAAGAAGAAGATTGAGATGTGGAAGAAGAAGAAGGTGGAGGGGAATAGCTGTAATCTGATATCTGATAGAGCCGGTCAGTAAGGGTGGAGGTTGAAAGAGTGTCTTATCTCCCTCACAATGTGTATAGATATCTATCTAGAGAGAG
>NW_027157656.1:0-422 GCF_002600585.1 Cystoisospora suis
GTTTCTGGCGTCCTCTTTCAACTTTTAGCCTCCCCTAGGAGGCGTCAAACTTCTTGGTTTGCTCACGCCGTACTCCTTTCCTCTCTCCAGGCGGGGTAGGCGATGCGAGGGTGATCTGCTGGGGATGCTCAAGCTTCTGGTGAGCTGAATTTGCCTTGTCCGGGGCTGTTCCTTTTCTGGTATGCTCCTGGTGAGTCCCTCTCTTGATTATTAAGGTGCCGAGTGCGTGATCCGGCTATTCTTCGCCTCTGGAGACTCTGTTCGATCTGCTTGTCGTATCCGCGGCCCCTGCACTTGATGTGCGTCGGTCTGCTGCTCTCCCGTTTGCTTTTCCGGTTGTGTTCTTCTCCTGCTAGGGACCTCTTCGTCCCTAGAATTGATTGATGTAGTCCTGGATTCGCGAGGTTTCTCCCTTTCCTTGC
>NW_027157657.1:0-1230 GCF_002600585.1 Cystoisospora suis
TATGTATATATATATGTATATAAGACTGTTGTGTTTTTTCGTCCCTATCTATCTTTATAGGGCATGGGTACGCAATGCCCGTAGCTTGAGGATTCGAGCATCGAGAACTTTATCGGAGTGTATCATCGTCGATGCAGATGGCAACGAAGAAGAACCTCTTCCTATGCAGAAACGAGCTGAATTTCTCTTTGAAAAGGTAAATCTCTTCTTCCTCTCTTTCTCGCTTCTCGGCGGTCGCCCATTAACACTACGCTATATATCTCTGTATACGTAGTGTATCCAGATACATACTGAAGTATACAGTGTATATCTCTATATATAGATATCCATTCCTGTATATGTATATACAGGTATATGCATCTATTCATACGTGTGAGACATCTATCTGTCTATCGATCGATCTATTGATCTTGGTAGATCTAGCTATCTCTCATTCTAGATCTATATACACGCATGTAAGAAGAATTTCTGCTTTTGTACATCACCCTGCTGCTTCCTTCGCCTTTTCTTCCTCTTCCTTTTCTTTCATGGTCTGTGGAAAGAACGAGGGAACATGAAGCGCCAGCACGAGATGTATACCCGTCGCCCTCCCGTAGATCTTTCGTATGCTACCCTCCCGGCGTATTTACGGTGTGAGATAAGCTAGTTCACATAGGTCTATCTTGGAGTATTGAAATATACGTCCCTTTTACTTCTTCTGCATGCCACAGATCAAGAAGATTTTTCTTTCGCCTTTTCTCCTATCTCCCCGGACCTCCGTGCTTTCGCTCGTGTAGAAAGGTTGTCGTGTATATATATATATGTATGTCTATAGATGTATCCATCTCTATACGTCTTCTACTACCTTTCTCTTTGTGTGATACTCATAGACGGTTAGGTATGCGTGAGGGATAGACAGAGAGATAGATAGGGAATACAGGGCATCTCAATAAAGACATAGGGGTGTGAGGGTAAGGAAGGACGAGGGGGATAAGAGGCGTGAGAATGACCGTATATAAGGCGACAGAGAGGTCAAGGGAGAAGATATACGAGACAGGAGGATGTTTCTACTCCTATGGCTACGCTCTAGTAGTTGGTCTAGTAGTCATCATTTCATAAACTGTCGCACGTGCATTCTTCAAAGAAACATGTGATCTGTCTTCTGGCTGTGTAACGTGTCTTCTCTATGCATGCGTACATACATATGCATGTGTCTTTTGTTTGAAAGGGTAGAATTTCTTCTTTTGACTT
>NW_027157657.1:1278-1525 GCF_002600585.1 Cystoisospora suis
ATGAAAGAAACCGACTGGTGCATGCTCGCGTTTCTATGCATGTTTGAGAGAACAGAAGCATGACTTCTCTATAGTCTTCTCGTTTTCCTCTCTTTCTATTTCTCTTCTTCCTCTGCTCTTCTTCCTCTTATCTTGTTGCTCTCTCCCGTCGTTTGTAGGCCTTTGTGGTTCATCGGCGTATATTGGAGAAGAAGAAAGGCAGCGGGAAAGAAGAAGGAGTGCTTGCGTCGTATTCTCCAGGAGATGT
>NW_027157657.1:1962-5758 GCF_002600585.1 Cystoisospora suis
ATATATATATATATGGATATGGATTTCTGTATATATGTGTGTATGTATACAGTGAGAGATGCATGACAAGCAAGCTTTCATTAGACAAGGGATCTCATGGCTGCGCTCACTTCTGTTATATATATGTATATATATGTATATATATATACGTATATACGTGTATACACACTGTCTGTCTACCTCGCTAGACGTATTGATCGTGAATATTATCACGATGTGGGACTTCTGGATGTCTCCTTTTCTCTGTATCTGTACATATATATAGACAGGTAGGTAGGTAAAGTACATACGTTTCCGCCTCGTAAAGAGAGGCCTTCTTGACGACTTAGGTGTAAGTGATGTGTATGTGTATCGGTGAGGTCGCCGGGTGTATGCCTTTGGAAACTTTTTATCTCCTTGTGAGAATGTACGCGAGAGAAAGACAGAAGAATCTCATAAAAGACATTCTCTCTCTCCTCTGTCTGTCCTTGTGTGTGTTGTCCTCTCTCTTCTCTTCTCTTTTCCCCGTCGATTCTTTCTCTTCCTCCTTTTCTCCCTCCCTTTCTTTCTTTCGTCGTATGAATTCTCTTTCTCCCCCTCTCTCTTCCCCTTCCCCGCTTCTTTCTCTTGTTGTTTCTCTTTTCCTAACGCATGCCTTCTTCTCTCCTCTCCTTAGGATCCTGCTGGCATGTAGACAATCTCATGGGGTCTCACATATGTACCGTAGATCATATCAAAGGTGTTCGCTTCGCTGTCTGGGCCCCTAGTGCATGCTTCGTGAGTGTCGTAGGGGATTGGAATGGCTGGGATGGCCGCAGTCATCCTATGCGCCGACGTGTTGAGTTCGGTGTATGGGAGTTGTTTATCCCAAGTATCGGAGCTGGGGAGAAGTATGGCTATCGCATACATACAAGGGGAGGGACAGACGTTATCAAGATCGATCCATATGCACAAGAGTTCGAAAATCCCCCGAAAACGGCCAGTATCATCAGTGCATGCGATGACGCTTATAAACAGGTAAGCCAAAAGAACAAGAAGAAATCCAATGAGAGGAAGAGACAGAACAGAGATACAGATCTCTCTGTCTCTCTCTCTCTCTTTATCAGAGAGTGAGTGAGATAGAGAGAAGGAGAGAGAGGAGAAAGAGGAGAGAAGATGAGACGATGGTAGAGGATTGAGAGGGAGAGAGAGAGAGGAAGGGAAGGATCATGGGTGTATACGTATGCACATAGGTATATGTGTGAGTTTGTCTCTGTATATATTTATGTCGACTGATGGATAAGATTGGTTGATGTTACTATGTAAACTTGGCTAATCTTTCTAATTTGCTTGGAGACGGATTTCTCTTTTCTTCCCTTTCATCGAGTATTCGTAGCATCTCAAGGAGCTCCTTTCTCCCTCTTCCCTTCTATTCGTATAGATCTAGATGTGTATGGAGGTTTCTAATAGACCTATGTTTTCAGAGACCTTATATAAACACCTCTTCGGGCCTCCTCTCTCGTATACCTACAGACTAGCGATATACTTATCATACACCACACATCTCTGTCTATCGCAGACATATATGAATAAATTAATGAGTGCTCTTGTCTACTACTTTGGTACACAGCCGGAGATACTTCTCTTGTTTCTCTATCTATTGACTGTCTCTCTATATATATTCATGAATAGAGCAAAGACGACTCCTTCATTTCTCAGGTCTGTATACAGAAGTAAATACATATATGTTGTCATCTTCCTATCTACGCCTGACTGGAGCAAAAAAGAACGGTTGTCTCTCACCTCTATATACACAGGTAGACACATACATATGTCTATATATATATATATATATATGTATTTATGGATATTTAAACGAAATGGATCTAAGAGTGTTATGAGGCTAAAGCGTGTGGACGGATGTGCGATAATTACACCACGCCTACGCCCGGGGCCTTATGTCTACTGTGACGTGGAGAGTGAGCGAGTTGTGTGAAAGACTTCTTGGAGGATCTCTATCTCTATGTAGGAACACGGAGGAATAAGTCTTTCCTTTTTTCTCTCTCAGAAAGAAGGAGAACAATGTGTGCTTATCTTCAAGTGTCATCCCTCTCTTGAGATGTACTTATCGGTGTGAGTTTTCGGTTTGTGGTCGGGTGTACATACACCTCGTGTATGTTCTATGTCATTATACAGCCGGAGGATCGATATCAGTGGAGTGATCAAGAATGGATGAGTAGACGAAAAGAATTAGGGGAGAAAGATCTCTTGCGGAGACAGCCAATGGCCATCTACGAAGTTCATCTACCTAGCTGGATGCGGGGCGACAATAATACATACCTGTGTAAGTTCCGCTTCATTTTCTATCTTTCATTTTGTTGTTCTTCCCTCGTCGTCTTCTTCTTCTCCCTCGCTCCCTTCCATCCTTTGTTTAGCTCAGACTGCTGAAAGCAAAGACAAGGTCAGGCAGGCATGTGGTCCATCATGTATGTATGTATGCATGTATGTATGTGCACCACTTATTGGTCTATTGTTGCCTCGTCCTCTTCTCAAATGTCTTTTTCCTTTCTCTCATGCATGCAAACCAATTCTCTATCTCATCCGTATTGCACGTCGTCGTCGTTCTTCTTCTTCCTTTCTTCTCTCTTGTTTTCCTTCAGCTTATCGGGAGCTCGCAGATCGACTTGTGCGACACGTCAAGACAATGAACTTCACTCACGTCGAATTTTTACCTTTGGCTCATCATCCTTTCGAAGGCTCATGGGGCTATCAGGTCAGCTTGCGTCATGATCTTCTTCTTTTCTTTTTCTTTACTTCTTCTCGTTTCTTCTTCATCTCCTATCGTCTTCTCTCCAACTCGTTTTCCTTCTTCGTTCGTCTTTCCTTTCTTTCTTTCCTATCTCTTTGCAACCTAGGACATTCTGTCTTCTTCTTCTCATGTCTTCGCTAGGTCGGATAGAGTTGACACCCTCACTGTGGCTTGTAGAGTCGGAGCAATTCTGCCGCTTTCCCCTACGAAGGTGTCTATCTTCTAGATTAGGACGTGAGAAGAAGAGTTAGGTATAATGGATGACACAACTGCCCTTTTCTTCTTCGTCTTGCTTTCCTATGGAAGGCGAAGGCTCCTTCTTGTCACTCTCTTTTTTGCCTTTGTTGATGAAGGTTGGCGGACTATTCCATAAGAAGTTCCTCTCTTCTTCCTCTCTCTCTCTTTCTTCCTCTTCTTCTTCTTTGACTCAATGGGGTTGCCGTCTCTTGTTCTTTCCTTCTTTCTTGTTTAGAGAGCTTTTCTGTTTCTCCGTTCTTTGTGAGAGTCTTCTTTTTCGATGTCTTTTTCTTCTTCTTTTGTTCTCTTCAGGTGACGGGGTTGTATGCGCCCTATAGTCGGCTAGGAAGCGCAGATGACTTTAAGTATCTCGTCGATACACTCCACCAGAGTCACATAGGGGTTTTTCTTGACTTTGTGCCCGCTCACTTCTGTAAAGATGACTGGGGCTTAGCTCGATATGACGGAGAGCCTTGCTATGAATATGCGGACCCACGAGAAGGCGAGCATAAAACCTGGGGCACTCTAGGTAGGGAGACGCCGCCTAGTCTAGTAGATGAGGAGGAACCTCGATACATGCAGAAGAAAAAGGCTCCTCTCTCCTTTCTTCTTTCGCTTTCTTCCTTTATTGGCTCTCTTTTCATTCTCCCACTTCTTTTCTGAACTCTTTCCTTGGTCCATGTCTTGTCAGAGAACGGCTCAATAGTAGATGTATTCATATCTCTAACATGTATATATACTTATGTATATATATATGTATACTTATGTATATATATATGTATACTTATGTAT
>NW_027157658.1:0-130 GCF_002600585.1 Cystoisospora suis
GTCGCAGAAGGTCCGCTCCGCGACCAACCAGCGTACACCCTCTTCTTGCCTAGCACGTTCAGCGCCTTCCCGGTACCGTAGCGTCTCTCACGGCACCGGGCATCCCAGCACCACTACACGCTACAGAGCT
>NW_027157658.1:168-29540 GCF_002600585.1 Cystoisospora suis
CTATTAGCCGAGTGAGCACTGCACCATCGAAACTCTTCGAAGTGAAAAGTGAACGTTAGAGCGAGAAGTACAAAAACAAGACAGAATTCTTCTCTCGCTATTCTGAGACCGCACATTGTTTGTCACACCATCAAGTGGTCCTGCTGGCCAACAACGAAAACACAAGCACAGGCGCTACTCCTCGTCTCGCCGTCGAAAACTGCTGATTTTGAAAGAACCGGAGGCCCGTACTGTAGTGTGACCGTACGGGGAAGAGAGAGACTTGACCCGTACCACAGATTATTCTCCAGTCGAGTGGAAGCAATACCAGGAACAACAGCGACGCAGGGATTGCACATTTTGTGTCCAGTAATGCACAAACGGCACGCTGTTTTTTCTCTTTGCGTGGTGGGAAGGTCAGCAATGTCTTTATTGTCTCCCATAAAGTCAAGCACTCACGCCATGAAATCATGTGGCGTCCAGTCGAGGGTTTTTCGCTACCTCAAACCTAGCTATTTGGCCACGCAAATGTGGTAAGGAGCCAAGTTTGCGTCCGCAGGACACTCTTCGTTCAACGACAGCACGGCACAAGACTTCCCGTATCAAACTCTCAAAGCAACTCACGTACGCACCCTACGAGTACTGTATCACCACAATCACCGAAGACCCTCTACTGGGCGCCACATGATTTCATGGCGTGAGTGCTTGACTTTATGGGAGACAATGAAGACACCGTTGACCTTGCCATCACGCAAAGAGAAGAAACTGCGTGCCGTTTCCGCATCAGGGACTGGCCTCCTAAGTTGGAACGCAACTAGAGATGTTTATCCAGGAAGCTGCAGCCACCAGAAAAAGGGGTGGAGCAGAGGAGGGGGAGACTGCAGTCGCCGCAACCACCATGATACGAACAGCGAGGAAGCCGGCCGCAAAGGCATCGACGGACATGCCGGAGGGGATCCAGACCGTATGTTCCGATGGTACCTGGGTTTTTTCGAGAAGGATCCCTGGTACCCTGCTGGGGTGTAATTCCAGACAAAAGAAATGTTGTCAACGTCGATATTCCTGAATTCCTTGTTATAGAAGTCACTTCCCGCTGCTCGGCGCCTCACACTTCAATTCAGTACGCTGCCTCCCTTTCCATGTGATGGACCACATTGTTTTATGAAGCGTCCAGTTTTCCAACTGTATGTGGTTTTTCGGGTTTTTAGGGGTAACAATGGGTTACCCACAAAATGACACCCAAAGTGGTGCCGGAGAATGGAATGGAATGGGCCCTCACTTTCACACGTCGAGCGACACTACCCGCGCAGTCGAACAGGAGAACGAGCTTCTGGAACGAAGGCCCTCCTCAGAGTACAGAGTGGCAAGGAGTAAGGCAAGAAGCCGGGTTACCCTAGGACGCCGCCAGTCGAGCACTCGGCTTGGAGTGCCCACTAGTCTCCTCGGCGTAGCGGCTCTAGGTCTTCTTCTGGTCTCCTTAGTGACACTGCGGTTGCTTACATGTTTCAAGGCATTGGCGGTGAGCAAGGTAACTCAACCCCGCGGATATTCGTCTGGTGTCACATCGCGCATGCTTGCGTGGGGCGAGAGCGACGATGACGTGCCTTTACTTGGCTCACTGGACGACGAGGGGCATCAAAGCCCGTCGGCCGAAAACCCCTCGACTTCACGCTACCCTACACCAGGTGCTTTCTCATCCCCCGCAGTTTGTCCCGAGAGTTGGATTAATGTTATATCTGAGGAACCGGAAGTGCCCAAACCTGCACCTCGGACAGCAGAGGAAACGGATGAGAGGTTGGACGTCGACTTTCTCGTAAAGGTATTCTACCTTGTCGCAGTTGTGCTGGTCCTGGCAGGCATAGTGTTGGTCCTCGCTGCTCCGGTGGTCTCCGACAGGTCTCTAGTAGCAGACGGATACATTCTTGGTGGGTTGGGTACTGCCATAAATCTTACCGTATCCGCCGTCTTGATTGTATCTTGGGTATTGAAGCGGCGCGGGAAGGCAGGTCCGCGGAGAAGATCGAGCTCTCCATGGAATGGAGATTCAAGAGATATCCTTTGAGCTCCGCAAAGAGTGAAAGGCCCGGGGAAAGCCCGGAAGGCTGCTGGTCTTTCGCGGGTTGACGGGGCGACCACGTGGAGGATAGCAGGTGCCGTGGAAACAAGGCTGCACGTACTCTAGGCGGACTCGGTGGTGGTTACACCTCAATGCTGTTCAGCATCGCGCGGACCACTTGCGGCAGAGCAGTTACAGCATCGGTACTGTTGCGGTTACAGCATGGTGCGGCAGAAGATCTGCTGTGGATCTACAGCTTCAAGAGGTTTCTCAAATCTTCCACATTAAGAGCGTGATCCCACACTACACTCCATTTGCTCGATGCTCTCGGGCCGAGAGTGGGGCCCTGGGCGGGGGTCTCTGCCGGTGATCATTACGGGGCTTGACCGCTGTCCTACAAAAGCACGCGAGGGCAGTGACACGGTTCAGTTGCACTGAGACGTCCGTTGACAGTATAAGAGCAGCTGTCACCTTTTTGACTCCTGGCTACCGCGCCCCTCTGCCGCCTCCCCGAGTTCTTTCTCTTACGAATGGCCTCTTCGAGGCGAAAGCAGTGGTGTTGGAATGCGATGGAAGGTGTACGACCTATAAGCGCGTGTCCGGACTAAACACACGAGTTGGCACAGTGTAGTGTAGACCGCATAGCGTAATCCAGAACGGTAGTTGATTACTAANNGGGGGGTGCGGGAGCCCACGGCGCTCAGTCTCCTTTTTATATCAGGAGTTCCCTTCCGGAGGGCCTCCTAGGTGAGGCTGATTGTATATGTAAAACGGCTCACTCTTGCGAATGTTGTGGGACCTTACCCTTACATCTCGTCCCTGAATGTTGCCGCGTGAACCGTAGGCGCTCGTGAATGCAGGTTGATGAATCTGTGTGTATCGATCCGCCCAGGTCGATCGAGATTCAGGACTGTTTTTGTTTCCAAGTCAGGAGTCAAACTTACTGCGAGTCGTCTACCCCTATTCGGATTTGAATCATTTTTGATTTCGTTGTTTTCCGATGTCACCTATATGATCATGTGCACGAGAAGACGCAGAAAGAGAATGCTCTCTTGTCTTTCTTCCGTGGAGACGGAAGGTGGTGTTTTAGATACCGTGGTGAGTAATAAATCACGGGCTTTTTACATCTATGATAGGAACAAGTTTGTAAGGCGAAGGCTATCATTACGTCGGTTACAGTCCATATTGAGCGGTGGAGTCGTGAGAGAAAAGATCTAATACAGTCATGCATACAGACGTGGCCGTACGTATGTATATGCAGGTGAACATCTCAAACGGGACACAGTCAGTGAACTTTTTTCGAGCTTAATACAGGAGAGAGTGCAAGCATCAGCCAATGCATGAATACAGATGCCATGACAGTGTCCTTCAAAAAAACAATGTCGGTACTTTTCATTCTGGCACCTCTACCTACGGAGAATCATACCCCGATAGGCTAACAATCAACCAGGATACACCGGCCTACAATTATCATTAGTTCCCGACTTTCAAATTGTGACTCTCGTTGCTGGCAAGGTCTGAGCTAGGCGGATCGGTTTTTTCCGAGGTTCTTGAAAAAAGGACCGGTTTTGGCGGTTCAAGGCCATCTCAGCCGAGGAAACCTGGGCCTCGAAGCCCTTCGTCTTTTTTCCGAAATAAATGAGATGCGGCAAAAATCCAAAGAAGACAAACGAGAATGCACTCCGTGGTCAGGAGGACTGGAAGCTCTTAGCAACGCAGCACGCCGCGGAACAGAGACCTCTCGGGTTTCGTTGGCGGCCTCCGCTAGCTTTGGCTTCTGTTCTCAGGAAACTAATATGTGAGAAGCAGATCTGACGAGGTTATGTTTGAGAGTGCCTAGAGAATATTTTGGCAGAGTACAGTACGGCAACGCCAGTAACTTATAAACGCAGGCAAGCGTGGCTCACTACTCCCTCCCTACGAGAAGCTTTGCTGGAGCTTTCTTCACCTGACGAAGAGGACCGCTCAGCTTCTGCAGGTCGACTGCTTTTCGTGAGGCCTGAAGCCTTTCAAGCTCTATGGCTATATTCGCCCTCCCTCTTCCTATACATCATGTGTAGAGACACATGCAAAGAGGTATAGGAATGCTCAGTCTTCTTACCTACACTTCAACTGGCTGGACGGTGTTAGCGACAGTGGAGCGAAGTAGTGCAGCGCCTCCGCAGTAGCAACCAAGGCCGAAGTATCTTGCTCCTCAGTCCTCTTCTTTCTTTTCGCTTGCAAGTCATAATAGCTAGTCCGTCGACGTATTCAAGATCGTTCTGTAGCCTTCGTGATAAGGCCCATCCTTGCTTCGGTTGTTTTCTTCTGGTGGCGCTCTCCCTGAACCTCGTGCCCCACTCCCTGAAATCTATAGTGTGAGACTCACCACAAAAACGTTTCTAGCGCGTCTCCAGTTCTTTCATAGTCAGGCGCCGATTTCCATGGTCCAAGTGTGCCACGGATCCCATGACAATAATCAGAATCACACACTGTTTACTCCTGCTTATATGGACACATCATCTGTTTCGTGCTTCGCACTTCAATAGACTACCACCCGCGAGTTCTCTGAGAGAGGGAAGAATCCTTCTTTCAGAAGCCAGAATAGGCAGGATGAGGCCGGAAAGAAACACGCGTGGCCACATCTGATCAGTCGAATCGTGGAGGAAGAACTTTCTTGACTTTCTTGTCTTGGCCGCGGTGCTTCTGACCGACAGCTGCGGCGACACTCGGATACCCTGCACACACATGAGAGAAACGGAGAACTGAAAGACATGCAGAACGAATGTAAAGCTTTCTTCTTTCCTAAGAATCGAAAATGTATCCGTCCTTGCTATACAACAGATATCGATGCGTCATATGCACCGAAGTACATCTCGCCTGAATGCAGTACTGCATATGTATGCTACCAGTGGCTGTAGACACTTGAATATTTATTTGAGGATGTGAACGGGGAGAGACACTGCCTGGGAAATCAAAGGGCCCATTCATCATCTGGCCTGACAGGTGGTCGAGTGGAAAACCCTCTACGAATTTCTACAGTATCTGGTACACACTATCGAGCAAGACCAATGACACACACCGAAGAAAGAGTGTTGCGTGCTTGTGTTGTCTTTCATCAGTCATCACTGCTTCCACAGACGCATGCAGAACATACATATATATTTGTATATGTATTCATAAATCCATCACCGAACGTTCATCCATACGTTATACATACCCGCATCCATTCATAAGACATATCTCATACATCAGCAGGTACAGATACACGTTCATATATCTGGGAAAACATGCTCTGTAGGGGCAGTGCAATCAAGTATTTCCTTGATATGCGTTACTTACCCTTCGAGTTGAGTAGAGAATAAAGCTCATTCTTGATGTTTCGAACAACTTGCGGGCCCTTGTAGATCTAAGACAGGAAGAACAAAGCTGTCCCATATACGAACTTAGGACACGATGTACCAGATCTAGCCGGACAGGTAGCTCTGTCATGCACTTACGCCGCAAAGTTGATTCACTCGACCCGTTATGTAAAAGTCACTCCAATACATATACAGTGACAGACAAGCCTATATTAGTCGAAGTACATAGTATGCTGACATAGAGAGAACACGTACCTCCAGGTCAACAGCGGGAGACACGTGAGTAGCTATCTGTGTATACTGGGCATACGAGGGTGATCCACATACACAGTAGCAGAGCATAAAGGGGTTCATACCTCGTTGAAAGAATTACACGCACAGTGTAGGTGCTAGAGTCTTCTGATGGAGCTCAATAAGAACAGTGTAAGTCGTCGAAGAGCTCATATATAATACACAAGGATTTCGCACCATAGATGACAGCTGAGATACGAGGAGTCGCTATCAACATCATAGCTGCCGACTTGACACCTGTCCACATGAAAACTTCTCCAGAGAACGTAGGTACACTAATATGGATCCGAGAAGAAAGAACAAGCAATACTCGTCTTGGCCACACAGCCCACGGCGGCTATACAACCAGCCAAGCAATGTCACCGGGGAGCTGTCGGTCCGCACTAAGGAGTAAACAAATCTGCTTATTAAGAACGCCCCGTCTAAAGTGAAGAAAAAAAGAAACTCTTATCGCAACTCGTTTCGTGCCTATGTCTATTCGGTAGGTATCTGAGCGGCGACATCCTTTGATTAGACTCCCAAGCACCTTATGTGTACAAGGAGATGTATGAATACATATCTTCCGTCAGGAAGATGAGGGTAACAGACTGGACAGCTAGCTCTGCTTGATATACTGTGCCACCCTCACTAGCAGACTTCTTCGTCGAAAGCGATAAATACCTGGGAGAACTCTACAACCAAGGGAAAACACTGACAGCTGAGCATCGATTCTCCCACGTAGAAGCCGAAGATGACTAGGACAGTCCTATGAGTTGCTAGTGCAGAGTCATGAGAAAGGGGCGTCACACGTAACTAACCATAGACGTGTAAATTTCAACAAGGGACGCTCCAGCTTCGATTTTCGCAAGCGCATCTGCTCCCGACTCGACGCCTCCTGACTGTTTTTCATCGCCAGAAACGGAAGAAACAAGAAACCCGAAATGTACGATATGAATGGTTGATAACTACACATGACTGCTGAAGAGAGTTTCTCACTGAAGATAAGCACAATCTTCTCAGACCGCGAGTAGAAACAGTAGGTATATGGACAAGGGTCAATGAGGAGGCGGGCCGTGACCATGCCTGGTCATCGTCCCTAGGATTCAAGCAGATTCTCGACTAGAGCAAATTTTCGTACACTTCGACCTTGACCAGCAGAGTAAAAAAGAAACTGAAAGGGACGGGTTCTCCTACCAGGATAGTAAGGCCAGTGACTTCACACAGAATGAAGAGGATACACAGAGAAACGGAGAATCTGACTTCTGTACCAAGAGTCCATACGCAAGGTCGTCAGGTGTATGTGCACCTGAAAATGTCGCTGGTCTTTATATGCCACAGTCGCCAAACTAACCCACCTCCCGTCACTCGGTCTACTTGGCCGTCCTTAAGAAGAGCACAGGAACTGTAGAATTCGAAACTTAGCAAGAACGACTGAAAGGAAGTTTCTGCGAATAGTGACAATCAGTAATTCTAACGAATGGATTAGTAAGAACAACGCGCAAACGCAAAAAGAAAAAAAGACCAGACACAAAGCCCTACAGTGAGTGACACGTGTGTGGTGTACGTACACCTGAGCTAGATACCACGTCTCCTACGCGGACATATCAAAATCTACAATAGTAAGTAAAGCCGCCACGGCCGGCAGAGAAAGCAAATGAAAGAAGCGAAGCCTTCTCGTCTCTCCAATCGAGAAGTACAGTCCGTTGTGTTTCTTACGGCAATGATAGGGACCTTTCCTCCTGTAAGTGCATACATATCTGCAACGCATGCGGTTGAGAGTTCTCGTAACGGCCGACCGCTCAGTCCTCCTGTCTCTGTCTTATGACAGCTTCGCAAACTCTCTGGCCTTTGTATCTGAGAAACAAAGATATGAGAAAAAGGAAGACTAGGTAGATCCTCTAAGGAGACCACCTTGAACATGTGGGCACGTATGCACTTGGGTAACTCCCTATACGTGGAAGGGTATACCGAGAGACTCTCACTATTCTTTATCTATCTATCTATCTGAGTAGTAGTTTCAGCCATGAATTGTCTCTTTGTGACTTGTTCAGCAAAGCAGTGACACAGAGATCTACGGAGACGAGAAGAAATTTTCACGTACCGCTCGTGTCTACAGTACCTCATGGCTGGCAATGTGAATAGTGCATGCAGCCTCCGCATCCGTCTCTTGACGATCTCCCGTTTGCCTTTTTTGCGATGTCTTTCTAAAACTGCGAGTGAAATTAAGAACTGAAATAAGGAAGTGTCGTTTCTCTTGTCTTCTTACCGTTGTGTTCGTGACAATCAGGCCCCCGATCTTTTTCTCTAGTGCCTGTTAGAAACAAGAATCGAAGAGCTCGAATTGTCTTCCTCAGCTTTCGTCTTGCTGCTCTCACGCTTCTCTCTTCTGCATCTTCCCGGCAACTGATCAGCTGCACGCAGTCTTTCTCTTATGCGTCTATGAGGCCAACTGTTAGGAAAAAGCTACACTTGCAGATGTGCCGAAGACGACTTGGCCAGGGGCTTTAAGGTAAGAAAAAAAACGGCCTTCTTACCAGCCGAAAAGAAGCTCGTCTTTCCTGTCTTACGAGCAAGTTCATGGAACCGAATTGTGCCTCCTTATCTACATGGAGGTTCTATGACTAGCCCTCGGCTTATATATGAGGTGACAGATAGCCCTCAGTGCATCTGTCATTCTCTCAGCCTCAGAATCGAGAGAACTCGAGCGTATATCGCATGTCAACAACAAGCAGCGAGACTGGGATATAAGGTAGCCCATGCATGACATAGGATCTTCCTGATGCTCTATCGTTGTGTATACGTATATCCATGTGTACCGAGGTGTACTCGGTGTGGAGAAAAGGTAGGCTGACGCACAGAGAGTGACTTAGTACGTGTCTGTATATACTCGATAACTGAACGAGACGTAAGAGGCCTGCATGCGTTTGATTGGCATGACTTTGAAAGATAAATATATGGTGTGGGTTAGGAACAAGATAGCATAAGGCATACAAGAGAGAAGCGTTCTTACTACTTCAGCAATACTTTGTTTCTCCTCCATAGAGAGATCAGGCTGAAATGTCCATACACATACATACACATAGCAAAGAAGACAGTGAAAAGAGAACCTCGGAGAGTGCAATACCAACACGCCGCTCTCAGGTTCTCTACCATGCTGATATAGGCTCCATTACGCACGAAGTGTAATACTCGCAGATCGACTGGAGCGCTCCTTTGTCTTTCCCTATTCACAGAGTCTATTGAAAGGAAAAGGAGAATGAACATACTGAAGAAATGCGTCTGTTTCCGACACACATTTGTGAGCAGAACAGTCAGGTCTCTTTTGTCGGTTCTTATCGTGCACGGTGAGAGGAGTGTACCAGCTGACCTTTACATTTGTAGATCACACATCTTTACGGAGTTGACACGGATCGCAAAGCTGACCAGGTCCGCCTCTCTTTCTCCCTCTAGATGTACATACACGGGGGAGAGATCTGTGAGATGCACCTGTAGAGACACAGTCTTTCTACGAAATCTCCTACGTATTCAATGATCTCCTCTTGGGTATACCTACACTTACACTAGAGCTCTTTACATGTGCAGGTGAATCTGTGGATGCACCCAGATGACTTTGTTTTTGCTGCCGAAGAAGCAGCAGCTGAGAATCGGCGGAAGAGATACATAGTACTTTCTTTTCCCTTACTGCAATTTTAACAAAGAGAAGTGGTCGTTTTCCTGTTTGATTCAAATAGAAGGGCGAAGAAGGGGGTATGGAGAGAGAAGAAGGATTCGATGAGGAGCTAGATGAAGTTCCTTCTCTTCTTTCCTCGCCTTGTCGATGAGCATGTTTATCAAGCTCGTTCAGTTCTTCATGGACACCATCAATAATGGCAGTTAAATGAGACTTCTGCTGAAGTGAACGTAGACCGGGAGTATTTGGAGAAGACAGATTGATAACAAGATAGTCCGCGTATCTTGCTAGTTTTCTCACGCCTACTTTCGCATCCCCCACAGCATCTTCAGACGTCTTATTCTTCCCTGAGAGAGAGAACAATCGGAGTCAGATGACGGAGATGAAGAGGGTCAAGCACGGGAAAAGATACGACCGTCTCTTGTTTTAGGTCATCTTACTCTCCCCTGTCCCACCGAGAGAAGGTGTACCTTGTAAGAAGAGTCTTTACAAAGACTCTTCTTTGAAGAGAGATACTATTATACGTGTATTAGATAGGTGTATGTGTTGGATCGGTTCAAGTCTACCTTGTGTGTTCTTACCGAGGTTAACTCCAAGAACTCCGTTGGAGACAATAGGATCTTTCCATCGGTTTGCCGCAAACTCTTCAAGTCTCTTCTGAGCATGATCAGCCCCCTTACTGAAGAAGAAAGGAAGTGAAAGAAAAGGAAGGAAGTCGTCCGTTAAAGGAATTCAATTAGGGAATGAAGATAGGAGTCGTTCTCTTGTTGATCTACGCCTCCTTACCAGAAAGACTCCAGAAAGAATCCTTCCTTCTTTCTCGCTTTAGTCATGATCTCCACATCTCCAGATTGTGTATACACTACTCATATCTATGATGGTTTCTGTCTTCCCCGCCAGGCAGTCTGTAGAAGCGTGGGCCTGTACTCTATCCCTTGTTCTGGTACTATGTTGTCTATAGATACTTGCTCTTTCACTTTCAAGAACCTAATATACATATACATAGATCATCCTATACAGATTCTCACTCCTACAGTCTGATCAGTTTGTCTACGTACTTATGACTCACTCCGATAAGATTTAAATCACCAATGAGAATCTGAGCACTATCATCCGAATTGAATTCTCTCCATCGCTTTTCGTTCTGTCTATCTTCTCTCCGCCTCTACGTCTTATCTCTAACGAAGAGAAACGTATTCTCTGCTGTATCAGTTGGACTTCAATAAGAAAAGTAGATACGCAGTTCCCTCAGTTGCGATCTTTTGCACAGATAGACACGCATAGATAGCAAGGGATACAGAGAGGGAGATACCCACTTTCTCTCTCTTTATCTCTATAGAAGGAGTGACACAGGCAGGTGTCTTGTGTACTTGAATTGATTGCATGCAATTGGCCGGACTAGGCGAGAAGAGAAGAGAAGAGAAAACATCGTACCTGTTGAAACCAAATCGATTAATGATACCCCGATCTTCTACAAGACGAAAGAGACGTGGAGAAGGATTTCCTGGTTGAGGCTCAGGCGTGATGGATCCAACCTCTACGAAGCCGAAACCCATTCTTTCGTGTCATACATCAAAGGAGAAAACAAAGACATGCATGCAGGAAACAATGAA
This sequence comes from Cystoisospora suis, assembly GCF_002600585.1. NCBI lineage: Eukaryota > Apicomplexa > Conoidasida > Eucoccidiorida > Sarcocystidae > Cystoisospora > Cystoisospora suis. Next base: position 11,098 of record NW_027157658.1, read on the forward strand.
CGTTACTTTCTCTGAGGATTCATATATATATACATGTATATTTACAATAACATACGTTCACACATATGTACATCTATAAGAAGAGAGAGAAGCAAGCACTAAACGCATATACAGAGGTTACAAGTGTCTATGTAAAGATGCATGTAAGCTGGAACTTCGCACATACACATCGGTAGAGAGACGACAGGCAAATGAGAGAGAGTCCAAACATCTTTTCCGCCTTCTTCTGTTCATCCGCCTTGTCTATTCTATCAGGAATAGACGATGAGTAGCTGAGTCAGTCGTAACGAATCCATGGGAAAACGAATCCTCTCGTTCCTTGTGAAGCCTGAGAGAGACAAGTCCTTAATTCCTTTTCTCAATACCGCTGTAAGCTACAGGTGTAAGGCAAGCTTAACTTCATCTAAGAGAGGCGGGATGCGTTCCACGTACCTATGAAGACCGGAAGGAGATTGTCTAGAGCCATTCTGTCTCTACGACTGCTCTTCTACATGAACACGGCAGCTAAAGCCAGCTAACGAAAAATAACGGTGTAAGTCTCTTCATCTCGGCGCCTTTCATCTTTTGCTTCTCTTCTCCTAGAGTGACCTCCTATGAGATCGTACGCCGGGGCCTAAAGAAGCTACGCTATATAACATGAAAGACCTCCCTCTCTATACGCAGAAGCAGATCTATGGCTAGCGATGTACGTACGCGCTACCTGCAGCTAGCGTTGAACATCCCCACGGCACTCTCCATCCAGCGCATCCGTTCCTTCTCATTTCATTGGCATATACACAGAACATGTATCCATCCATACATATGAATGCATACACATACATGCATACATACATACATGAAACCAGCTAAATGAGAACAAGAAGATCTGCGTACACTTAACGAGATGCCTGACGAATACACCTCATCTGGTTCAAGAGAATGGGCTGATAACACAGGAAGAACACTAGAGAATGCAGCCTCAGTATGTCGTAAAAGGTGTGGACTTGATGAATACGAGAAACTGAAGATAGAAACGAATACCAAAAAAGAGAGTAAAGAAGAACAAAGCTCAGAGCTGATCTTCCCGAGTATAAGACCGCAGGGAAAGTACTATTAAGGCTGTCGATGTTTTGTCCGTACTTGAGGAATGCAGCTGGAGCTTCTGCGTGCTTATCGAATCCTGCGGCAAGTCCTATCGGGTTGAAAAATCGAAGACCGCCGATCTCCACATTCATCGCTTGCTCTTCTCTTAGAAAGAAAGCAGGACAAAGAAAAAGGAAACACGAGCTTTCTTCTCTTTCTTTCTCCCTTTCTGGACCCCGTTCAAAAGGAAGGAAGAGAGGTGTCAGGGGGAAAAGACTGAAGAGCAGAGACACAGGTCCTAGCTTCTCTAGTATCTGGCTGATTGCAATGACCTCTCGGAAAATGAGATTCTACGTCTTTATGTGGAAGGACTTCTATATCCTAAGCCCTAAACCCTATGCTACGTGAGGCCATACACTCTTGAGAAGAAAGCGCGAGAGAAGACTCCTCACCAGGAAAGCTTCTGGCAACGTGGCTATGAGCTTGTTTTTGAGATAAAAATGGCCGGAGTAAAACGTCCGCTTCCGCTTAAGAATAAGAATCGGAAAAGCCAGCATGGCTGCCTTGTCTCGACTTGCTTAAGAAGGACTTCTCATAGTAGATGTATATCAACAGATGACGACACCGGGGTTAGTGTGTCGATACACAAACAGGCTGCATTTCGTACAGAAAGACAGCTACGGGAGAGATATGCACATCGATAGTTAACAGTCACATAGCGATAAACAGCCAGCTAGTTCGAACTAGATACACAGATACAGATAGCTGAAGTTCACCGAAGATAGCTGACAGAATGTCTCGCCTTGGCGTTCTCTATCCATGATGTTAGCAGCAGTGAAGTGAGGAAAAATCAGTAAGGACACTTCAGACTAAAGCAAGCACGCGTAGTTGTGAGAAGAGAAAAGAAAAAAGAGCAAGTGTATGTACACCATGGAACATGATGGTCTCCTTCCCCCCCCCGTCATGTCATGTGATTTCATTTTTCTCTCAGCGAGCGGAAAGAATAAATGTGAAACTCTCTTCTTTGTCTCTTGTTATAGAAAGATGCATTATGGTATGCACACGTCGATATAGATTGACGAAGGAAAAGAAGAAGAGAAAGATACCTGTCATAATCAGCAGGTACCCAGCCTCTCTTAGCCATTTCTATGGCATAGTGATGAGCTGTTTCAGGATTCAGAAGAGCTATCGAATTGAAATATGAGAAGAGAAAAGAAGTGCAGGGCTCGTAGAGACTGTAAAGAGATGAGGACACATCCTGGATGCCGTAATACGTATACACCCCCACGCCTAAAAGAATAACTGTTAAAACTAATAGACGCTGCAAAAAGAAAAAAAGAGGCACACCAACACACACCACGTGTACATATGTATATATATATCTATACACGTCGACCCATCTATCTATCTACCTGGATGTGTACTTGTCCATCTGGTATATATCTATGGAGATCTGGCTCTACATCTATCCTATCTACTTATCTGACACATACGGATATATGCACCGTATGTATAACTGTATATATATATACATAAATATATAAAAATCTATGTCACTTTGCACAAGCGCCGTAAGATACACCTTTGCCGCAGTCGATGTACGTGAGGAGTGGAGAGTCGACCGGAAGTAGCTATAGCTAGCGGTACACACATAAACACGCAAACAAGGCTAGAGACTGAGAGGTATACGCGTACGGAATATACAAGTCAAGAAGGAGCATATATGAAGAGAGTGTTTTGATACCGACATCGACGCGATTAGACAGAGAGAAAGACTGACACACCAGTAGAAAGATATGTACTCAACGGGCACATGTGGAGGCCAATAGTACTTAAGCAGGTATACGCACGCACCCACCTACGTATGCATCCCCTACACATATACATATATATATATATATGATTTACCAGCAAACGTTTGTCATGAAATATTGTACGTAGAAGATATCGCGCATGCATCGTCCACGACTGAGTAGAATGGTGAAGAACCTATGGAATCTCGATGATTCACTAAACAGATTCGTGAATGAAATCCTATGAGCATATATACGTATGGCCTCACGGCTACATGTATATGGGGTATGACTATTACATGTATGAGCATAGAACACAATGCATGTGAGACACCTTACATTCGATTTTCTTTCTGCAGCAGCTCGAGTAGAAACGAGCCGTTCGACCTCCTCAGGGTTGATGTGTTTCGCAGGAATTCCTCCATACGGTGGTGGTGTCGAAGAAGACTCCTTTGCAGCCGCACTTGAAGTTGCCCTGTTACCCCCAGAAACTGTTGAATGATGTCTGAGGTGTACGTACACTCCAAGAAGGGGTGAGGACGCCAGCCCTCTTCCCCTCACTGCGCCCCCTTCAGTTCTTCCCGAGCTTCTGCAGGTTGTCAGGGCAGTGAAATGAGGACTTCCGTATGAAGACACACTTCTACGCTCGAAGAAAAGACCTTCACGGAGAAATAGTGAAAAGGAGGAAGTTTGTTCAGGTGGCACTGATCTGTCTAAAGAGGAGAGATTCACCTGTAAGAGGCGAGAAGCGGGAGGAAGTCGTCTTGTCGTCATTAGACGACACGAGTTGCCTCTGACCATGTGAGGACAAGACGTGGAAAACGATCCAAGTACGTGTTTTCTGAAAGTGTACGTACACCTGGCATGCCACCCCAGAAGACAGGAGCGGCCCGAATGTGCGACAAATGATGCCATGATTATCTTAGATCTTGCCAAGAGAAAGTAAGCAAAACACTTAGGAGCTGAGCCCTGATAGTAATTCTTCCTTCCTCGTTCCGAGAAAAAACGGATGCCGCAAAAAGATCGACGGCCCACGTGAAGAGAAGGCAGACTTTTTTCTTTCTTCGTGCTGAGGAGAAAATAAGTGGGGTCACCGTCGGGACCAAAAGTCGGAGAAAAAAATGACCCAAGAAGTCTCTTCGTCACGAGAGATGATGCGTCAGAAAACCAGGACGCAGGTTATTCGGGTGTACGTACACCACTGAAGACGGACGTCACACACAACAAAGCGTTCAGCAACCGAGTTGGGCGATTGGCTTCTCGTTCCTTCTTCTCTCAAGCTCTCGGGTTCGCAGCACTCCTTCCAGATAACCTATATATCTCTCTCTTCACCTCATGAACAGTACATCTTCTGGTCGTGCTTTCCTTATCTAGAGGAAAGAAACCTGCCATCCGTCCGACTATTACCCGTCCTTTAGTCTTTCTTCTGCGGTGACAGCGCACGTCTCAACATAGATCTACCACGAGTCTATATGAAAAAAAGAGCCTGATATGGCCTGATAAGAACAAGGCTTGACAAAGCATCCAACTCTGAACAAGCTGTGTAGTTCGCCACTTGGCCTCTCTCAAGATGCATATTTCGAGGAGAAGCTGAAATCCAATTCAGACAAAGACAGTCGCTTTCCCTAGTCGTCCGTCTCTCTGTCTCGACAGCCGAATTATCGTGTGTCGCCACACTAGAACTGTATGAAGAGCAGGCAAGCTACTCGTTCATCAGCCTGTCGATAGCACAATGGAACGGTTACCGACGACACACTTGAGTAGTAGTTGGCGAAGCAGAAACGCGGGGAAGACCGTCGAAGAAATCGACAAGAGTGAAGAGACAAAAAGAAAAAAGAGGAACTTCAACGACGTTCTGCTGCAGTGCTTCGAAACAGAAACTTCTGCTGAATCGATTGTAGAGAAGATTAGATTACTGCCGACTCGTTTGCATCGAAGTCTCCTGTGGAAAAGTTTCCCATGTCTGGTGCATGCCAAGTGACACGCCAGCTAATATATGCATCCGTGCATTGATGCATGCACGCGTAGGGATGATACAAGGAGCGGGAAATGAGTAAGTAGACGGAGCGAACTCCAGAAGTAGAATGCGTAACACGTAGCCCCTTCGAGGGAGTAGGACTCTCTCTCTGCTTCTGTTTAAGACGTCGTTGCCTTTTCTCTTTTACTTCTCCGTCTTCTCATTGCATTCGATCTTCACGGCCACTCGCCTTAGTTTTTTCCCATACAGACTCTTCCTTCTCATGTCTGTCAAAACTACCTTGATTTCTCCTTCCTTCTTCTGTCTCGCTCTCCTTCTATCTCTTGTTACTCTCTTCCTCTTTAGATTTGCCGTAAGACATCCACCCGCTGAGCCAAGACAGGCTGTATTCATATGTAGTTTTTCAAGACAGGGGGCGCAGTATAGTGAATGAAGATGCATCCTCCCTGAGAAGAAGCATAAGAAGACCTGAATTCTTTTTGAACGCTTGTTTCTCTCTCGCTTTCTCTGGGGAGCTGGCACAATGAAGAAGGGAGGAGAAGATGCGAAGACGAAGTCTGCCTGCGGTCCTTGCTCCTCCTCCTCATCGTCTTCGTCTGCCTCTGCTGTCGTGTCTGGGAGAGAAGAACACGATGTAGAGAACTCGAGAGATGTGGATGTCATGAAGAAAAGAAGACTTTTTCCCCCAAGTCGTGAAGAGATAGGACGGAGTAGCTGGAAGGTTCTTCATTCTATGGCTGCTAGATATCCTCGAAATCCTGTAAGGCCTCCTTCCTTCTCATCTCCAAAGCAGGCGCATATAATTACAGCCATTCTCCTTACAACCCTAGTGTACCCGAGAATGCATGCGCATGTATCTTCCCCTGTTTTGTCGACCACGCGAGGGAAAAAGAGTATAGGCCTTTCATGAAGTCCCTCGACTTCTTCATCTCCTCCTGGGTACCTCTTATCTCCACATCACATGTAGTGTATATGCGGCCCTTCTTTGTTCTGACAGGATTTGTCTCACTTTCACCTCTCTGAACTTCCTTCCCCCTACGCCCTGCGTGCGTGTGTATGTCTACCTTCATGTATATTTTACTTCTCCTTTCCTTGCCTCCTCACATGTCATCAGATCTCTCTGTCTGTAAGTGTTTCTTTTCTCTTTCTATCACCTGGTCTCAGGAAAATTCTTGTCCTGTCTTGCTTGCATCTTCTTCCTTTCTTCAGACGTTTCAAGAGAAATGTGAAGCCGCTGCGTGGATCTACGCGTTTTCTTCCATCTACCCTTGTAACATATGCCGGACAGAGTTCTATCCTATTCTACGGGGTTATCCGCCGCAAGTTAATACTCGAGAAGACTTTGTTCTATGGACTTGCTTCGTGCATAATAAGGTCAATGAAGATATCTCAGCTCCTCTCTTTCCATGTAAAAAGAACTTTGATCATCTTCTCTCTCTAGGCATCTAGTTTTTATCCTTTCTCTTTTTTTTCTCTCGCTCTGTCTCTATACAGATATTTGAGATACACTTTCTCTCATTCTTCCCGATCTTCACCTTTCTACTCACTTGTTAATGAAGCTCTACCTAGTGGTGTCTGGGAAAGGCCTAACTACTCAGTTAGGCCTTTCCCAGACACATTGATTGGTCTTCTTCATCGTGCCACTTCTCTATAGATTGTAGAGGTCAAGACTCAGATACAGACATGAGATTTAGATAGGATTTGAAGATCTCTAGTTGGTCGTGTATACTCAAGTAGAGAGAGCTACTCGGTGGAGAACACGTCCATCGTATTCATCTTATATATGTACAGATATGTATAGAGAGAGATGAAGAGACGTGTGGCGTATGTATGTACGTACAGACATCCATGCATGCCTTTTATCTCTAAGATTCCTGCGACAAAGCCATCTGTGCGATTATCGCATCGTTTTGCCGTCGTAGTCTTCTTGCTGAATCTCTTTCTCTTCTTCTAGATCTTTCCCTACATACATACTTTACTTCTCTTTAGGTACTCATTCTCTGTACATACTCGCTTCCTACCTTTGTGCGAAGGTTGCTTCACTTGCGACAAGTATAGAACAGATTAGCTGCTTTCTTTCGTCTGCTTGAGATCTCACTCCCGGGCAGCCATATGGGGAAAAGGTCCTAGAAATGTGAGATTTTCTTTGTTCTCTGTTTGTCCCGAGAAGGTTAGAGTATGTCTTTTTTTGACGAGGTTGTCTCAATCATTCTTCTTCTTTTTCCGTAGTTCATGTAGTCTGAAAGACGACGTTATCAATCGAGTTTCTATCTGAAACAATGTTTACTTCGAAGACCCAGCCTTTGCTATAGCTTCTGAGTATCCTCTCGACAACAAGCGAGCCGTGTGCACACGCGCACATCCGCGAAAGTTGCCTTCGGAGACTTCTCTGCCTCGCAGTAGCAGCCTTTTCACAATCTCTCTTAAGGACAGTAATGGTATTAGTATTGTACTCATACCATCAGATAGAGTGCAAGAGGACCATGATTAGTGCCACCATGGGCCATAAGAATAGCGATGAGTTCTAAAACTTGAAGAATCGCGATGACGTTCGTATACGACGTACTAGCAATGGTGGTGGACAGGGTGTATCCTGAGAAGGAACAACCAGGTTCGTCGGTTTGCTCCCTATGATTGATTCCTTGTCACCGCCTAGGGACTTTGATCTTAGTAGGAAGTTCTTTGGAGAAAAAGTCCCATCTTGAAGCAATCTCGAGAGGAGAAGAGTGTCTTGTATTCTCATGTTTGCAACCACTTCCCATTCCTTGGTTGTGCCTTCATATGCAAGAAGTCACCGGCCAAGATACAGGAGGGAGTCATTTCCTTACAGAATCCACAGTGGAAGCACCCAGAATGACGCAGAATGGTATTTCCGTTCCGCGCGTAGAAGGTCATACGTGTACTGATATAGCACATATGTACGTAGGGGTATCTGTGTCGCAAGTGGCTGACGGCTATCATTTCATTTTCTTCCCCGACGTCGTACTGAGGCGAGGAATGAAAAGAAGACTCGAGAACGAAATGACAACACACAAGTGTGGCAGATGAGGGGACTAATCAGTCCTGAGGAAGGTGGGTTGCGAGTGAATGACCACTAGAGTTGTCACCGACAAAAGTTGCGGAGAGACTTTCAGAAATGTCACAGTTGGGTTTGAGGTTACTAAATACTGAAAACGCGGACTTGGCTGGTAGAGGTGCTGCGGGGGGTTGGGTGGCGATCCCTAGAAACGACGGCAGTCCGAGTGGCGTCTGGGCAAAAGAAAAGCCACCAAAGGTTGTGGGGGGATTTCCAGGCATGCTACCAAAAGCTGCGGTGTGATTCCGGGAGGCATGTTTATTGGCCCTGGTTGCGGGATGAGTCGTAGAGACACTTCGAAGATTCCGGGGTGGCTCCTCGACATATCTCCGGATGTTGCGCGGTGACACCTCAAGGTGTCTCCGAATGTTGCGGGGTGACTGTTAGAGATACACTCAAATGTTGCGAGGGGACATCTCCCGATGGTTTCGGGGTGACTCCGAGGCAGATCCCGCTGGCTGCAGCGGGACATCTACAAATGTCGAGGCGCGGACTCTTACACTCATCACAATGGACGAGGCCTGACTCCTGAAGGTACCGCATGTGGTTGGGTAGTGTGCCTGGAGGTGTCTTCGATCATGACTTTCAGAAGTATAGCCGGTTGTGGCGAGGTGATTTTTAGAGCTCTCATCGGTAGTTGCTCAGTGACTGTTAGAGGAATCATCTGTAGTTCGGAAATGCGTTCTAGAGGTGTCACCGCTGGTTGCGGAGCGACGCCGCATGTGTCGCGGGAGAATGCGCAGTAACTTCTTAGGATGTGACTGGACACTGCGGGAGGGGTTTCTGCAGATGTTTCAGGGAGTCGTGGAGGGGAGTCTCAAAACACTGCGGAAAGTTGCAGGGACTTCAGCGAAAGATGCGAGTTATTCTAGAGATGTTACCACGCACCGCCAAGTGATGTACAGATCTCACTGTATGTTGTGGGAGAACTCCTACGGATATCATCGGCTGCCGCCACCCACTTGACACCTGGCCACGCCGACCCGGCGTCCTAAGACACGGAAGAAAGCTGCGCCACACCTCGGAAAAGTAAGTGATCGTTACTGAGTGGTTCTTAAAGGCATGAATCTAGCCAGCTGGTTCCAACAAGTCTGTTCACCCAGTGGAGGCTGGTGCGTCTTTGTCTCCCTTGCTGAGCAGCTATTCGGTACGCCAGCGGGCTGCTCAACCCGCCGAGTTTGTTCTGCAAACAGGTATTCCTCAGTTCATTCGCGAAACATGGACTTTGAGAGTACCTTTTTGCCTAGGTCTTGGCCTCGCCACTTGGACCGATGCGAGTCTCATGACCGGTGTCCATTGAGGCGCAGGCGGTGACTGACACTGTCTGGTCGTCCTGGGACTGACTCAGCATCGCTCATGCAAGAGCGCGCCCTCGGAAAGAGAAAGAAAAACGAAGAAGTGAGGAAAAGAGTACGAGCCTGATTTTCAGATTAGCAGAACTCTTCTTACGAACTTTCGTAGGAGTGGTAGAGATAGAGAAAAGGTCACCCCCCGAGGCACACGGAGACGCCTCGGCCGTCCTCGGAAACAGTCCCGAGACGAAAGACATGAGAAATAGCAATGGTTATCTTTTAACAAGACATTCAACAATTCCCCGCCTACCGAAGGCGGAAGGCGACAAGGTTGCACGCGGGCAGACCGGCGTCCTACTGGAAGGACATGAAACGCTTCACCTGGCTCTCAAGCTCTTCAAGGGGGTGGCGGCTTGAATGGATGCGTCAGCGGTATCCGATCTACAGCTTTGTGTCTTTCTATGTACAGCTGTACGTCTGTCCATATGCGTCTCGCTCCTATAGAAGGGACCCCTTGGGCTGAGTGAGGAAAGCCCAAATGTGACGAGATTAGGTCTACCATCTCTCCTCTGTCAGGCGTTGGTTGATTTTCTCGGTAGAGAACTCAAACTGAAAGAAATGTTAACCTCATGGAAGCAGAGAGGTGGACTCGATGAGGCCACTGGAGAAGCGCGTCTTTTCTTGCCGTCCTCACTGCTCTACACATGAGGACGTATTCCCACCAGCGCGCCACGCGGTAACCACAAAGCAGCGCTAAATGACGCGTGTAATTCCACTATCTCCGCGCCTCTTCTACCCAGACCTTAGATAAAGACAGATTAAAGAATTCACCACTAGAACTGCTATGTAGGTACAGAGGAAAGTCCATTGTTGTTGTAAAAGTAACTTACGGGAGAACTGAGTTCCTTCTCCCTTCATCAAGCTGACCCACATGGCTCTGACGAGAATGAAGACAGGGACTGAAACTTCTTTCTGCGGAGTGACCTCTAGGGGAACTCTCACGGGTATCTGTTTCCTCTTTCTCTTTCTCTCTGCGGCTACAAAAGAGACACTTCTGCGTCAAGATGTTACAGCGGGGCACAGAAAGAGTGCATTCATAGTTGTATGTGCAGAGACATGCAAAATCTCTCGCTTTGTAGATTGATATCTGCGTCTCTATAGAAGTAGGCCATACACGCGAGACAAGTAAAACACTGCCTTTTCTAACGAAGCTTGGAGGTGTCAGGCACTCAGTGCGTTAGCGTGCATGCGGGATTGAGAAAGGCACGAGACAGAAGGATGTATGAAGATATGGAGGTAAGACAGGAGCTGCAGATGAACCAAACGAACAGGGGGAAGAAGTGATCTATGGAATTTCGTAGCTTATGTTTTTTGCGCTGTTCATGTAATTCTCTCCACACAGGCTTCTGTTTCGATGTCTAGTTCCAGTGAGAAGCAAAGAAACATGGGGCTCGTAGCCATTTAATGATACAAGGTCAAGGATAGAAGAAAGCTGTACACAAGGAAGTTAGCAGAATGCCTCGTCCGGAGTAGTTCTATGGATTCGTCCCATCTTCTCCTTCACTTCTTTTTTTCCTCCTCTCTTCATGAGTGGATCGAGCAGAACAACGCTAGTTGCAAATGGAACGCGTATATATATATATAGATAGATATACATACAAGTATCAGCTGTCTCTAATGTATGTATATATTTGGTACACGCGTACGTGCCCGTATGTAGACCCCACTTGCACACTTACTTCCCTAGGTCGTCGTTCTATTCTGTTCCTCGAATAGACAAAAAGCAAATGGCGTCCGTGAGCTCCATTGTGTTACATCCAGAATGCATGCCCTATTACCCTAGGAAACAACGACAAACAAATACAATGGGCTCAAACATCCTGTCTCTTAGGAGTGTCGTCATTTCTTCACACCAGCAAAGCGAATCAACGGCGCGGAAAAGCTTGTGACCCGTATCAAGGAGGTGTAAAGAACGCTCTAACTCCCTCCGTTGATTCACTCCCAGGCGAGTCTCTACATACTGCGGTATTTACGTAAGCATACACATATACATAAGAATAGAGAGAGGGACATGTATATACACGCATATGCGTGCCCATGAGCATCTCTACATGAACTATGTGTGTTGAAATGCGTGTGTGTCTGTTGTTTTTATCCGGAAAAGTCTGAACGGCCCAACGATTGAGGAGTTTTCCTAAGCTCCGTGACAAGGAGTGCGTTGAGGATGCTAAGTGAGAAAAGGCTTGACATCACCTGCTTCTTCTTCTTCTCAAAAATCAACCTTTTTCTAGTTCTTTCATTCCTTTCTTCTTTTCTTCGTGTCTTCTTTTTCTTCCATGTCTCCCTCACCAATCCAACAGATCTCTCTTTCATAACAGTTCGTTACCCTTTCCTCTCAATGAAAGGTTCCCCGAGACTTCCCTTCTCCCTCAACTTCAAACCTTTGTTCACTTCTTCTCACACTGGAGTCCTTTGTATCACCCTCCGTTCTCCCTTCTGTTTATCCTCTTCATTATCTCTGTTATGACTTCGACGAGAAGAAGAAGATTCTTGCGCTATTCTTATTCCTCAAAGAAGGAAGTCGGGAAGTTCTACCTCAAGAAGAAGTAAACCTGAAAGCCCGGCGTCCTCCTCGGCTCATCGAAGCCATGTCTGCCTCTTCTCTCTTCTTCCACGGAAGAGAGGAAATGGGAGAACGAGAGATTCCTTCAGTCTGCTCGTTTCCTCGTTCAGTTTCTCAAAAGAAAAAGAATCAACGGACAATGAGAGAAGTAGAAGAGAAGAAAAAGTGTTGTATCTATGTCTCCTGCTCTAACTGACATGAGTGAAGCGAGGAGAATAAGAGAAGATGGTTGAATGAGCTGATGAGGAGGGAAGGAAGGACGGATCATCGAAGTTCAACAGCGGTAGTAGTAGTAGCAGTAGTACTAGTAGCAGCGGCAGCAGAGCACGGGGTCGAGAGAAGTTTTATGAATTAGAACGAATTGGTTTTTTTTCTTCTTCGTGTCATTCACAGGAAATAAAAGAAGAAAAAGAAAGTCCTCTTCATCTCTCTCGTTCCTCTCTTTCTTTTGGATAGCTTGTCGTTATCCGTTCTTCTCTGAACTTCCCGTCGTCTTCTCTAGATAGAAGTAGTAGCAGGAGCCAGAGTAGTAGCAGTAGCAGACACGGTCTTTTCCTTCTCTGTTTTCAAGAGAGATTTCTTGGATTTTCTTCTTTTTCTTTTATTTCATCCTCCTTCGTTTCGTGTCCTTTCTTCTGTAGAAACAATTTTAAAGAGCATTGTTAGTAAAAGAGAAGAGGTTTCCGAAGAAACAAAAGAGAATTCCGTCGTATACTTCTTGCGCTTCTACTCACTCTCCTCTGCTCTTCGCTTTTTTCTTCATCTCCGTCTTCGTCTCTCTCTTCTTTTCCTTTGTTCTTCTTCTCCTCGCATTTGAATCGCCTGTATCTCAATAGTTCTATCTCAATATTTGATTCAGTATATCCATTTATCTATCTCTCCATCTGTGTTTTCGTATTTCCAGTGTATCTGTGCATACACCGGAGTTTTTCCCGAATTCATTTTTGTTATCAGCAGTTTTCCATTCGGTTTTTTTTTCTTTTTTTCTCTTCTCCGCAGTATCGTTATCCTCTCATCTTTCTCGCTGCCTTTCTCTTCCCATCATTATAGTCTCCGAATCTCTTTTCGTTCTCAGCAAATCAAGAGGTCTCTTTGATTCTGTCCACGTCTTTTGCTTTCAAGCGAGTACGTAGGGGAAAGCATGTCTTCGACTTCAACTTCTCGAGATTGGCCCGCTTAGCGTTTCATTGGTTTTTCTTTTCTCTAACAGGAAGTGGAAACAGGCAGACATCCAGCTAGAATGTCGAGCCTGCGGCTAAGCATCGATGCTCAGTCACTTCCTCCTTCTTCTTCTTCTTCCGTTTCTTGCCGGGGTAAAAAGACTCTCCGCAGTGAAACAGCGTAGATCACTCTTTTAGTCAAGCATGCGTCCTATCCTTCGTTTATCAAAAGCGATTCTCAGGTAATCTATGTGGTGTCTTTCCCTACCCCAGCCATCGCCGAAAAGAGGGTTGGATTGATTGAGAATTCTATCGAGGAGAGAGAAATTTCTCCCGCTTATCTTCAGTTGTCTATCACGATGGAGAACATCAGAAGACCTCGCATGAGCTCAGCTTCCTTTGGGAGATCCGGCGGGATAGTCAAGAGGGCATTTGCTTCACAGGTATGATGAGAAATATCTCTCATCTTGTATAGAGCTGTTGATGTATGTGTATGTATACCTATAAGAAGGAGTGGTTTACAAGTCAGGAGAACAGAGACAGCAGCAGGAGACGGACAGGTGAGATCTACAGAGTGATGCCAAGAAGCTGTCGGCGAGAAGAAGAAGAAGGCGATGAACACCCGGGAGGTCACCATGTGCCCTTATTTGTATCTCTCTGGATGGATAGGTTGGTACACACATCTCTAGCTCGATATATAGATATGTACACCGCTTTGCAGAGAGATATATATAGGGCTATATAGATACTTATATATATGTAGGGTATATGAATTCTTTGTAGGGTAGAGAGGGGAAATACCTACCCGTAGAACATCTTTCCGACCATCAAGCGGGGGGGTCTTTCACTCTTCTCTCTCTTTTTCAAGAGCAGAGAGATGTAAGCGCCAAGACAAGTTGCCTCCTTTCCCACACGCATCTCGGCGGACATGCGAAGAAGAGTTTTACTTCATACTAGGAGAAGAGGAAAATGAGGAAGAAGTGGAGATGAGCTCGCAAACAGGCGAGGTCGGCAGCGACTTCTGAAAGCAGAAAGGAGACAGCCAAGCGTCCGAGTATTCAGACTACAGAAGTGGATAGAACCCTCGTCTTTATCGGCAAAGCAAGACGCATGGATTAGGTGTCTATTTCACAAGAGAGAGATCTGACGTGCTGAATGAGAGTCTATCTGCATGTAGAGATACCATGCCGTCTTCACTCCTTTTTCTCTCCATTCAAGGTTTTCTTTCGTATTCGATTTCTCTTCATGATTCCTACTCACACTGTCTTGCCCCTTCTCTCTGAGAAGCTCTTCTTCGTGGAGAAAGACGACGTTCTTTTTTCTCTCTCTTTCTCTCTTGCTCCACACCAGATGGAAAGGAAGCGTAGATGCTAAGGAAAGACAACAAGGATGAAGGCATCCCTTCAGCCTTCTCCTTCAGCTTCATCTTCATCTCCTTCTGTAGATGTATGGGTATCTGGATCAGCACCTTTTCCTCTCAAGACGAGTAGAGGTCATATATCTCCGGTGGCTTCCTCTTCTTCTTCTCCTCATCTCCATCATATCTCTTCGCTCTCAGGCCGTTCTCCGTCTTTTACACCTTCTTCATATTCATCGGCAGTCCTTTCTTCTGCTTCTTCCTCCTCGTCATCAACCTTCTCATCGTATACCGGTCTAGCTGGAGAAATCCGTTGCGTTCTTTCATCTTCCTCCCCGTCTTCTTCTATCTCTGCTTTCTATCATCCCGTCTTCTCTCCATCGTCGTTTGATAAGATTCACTCTCCTTGTGCCTCTTCTTCTTCTGCCTCTTCTTCTTCTGCCTCTCCTCATTCGTCTTCCTTTCTCCCGTTAAGCCCAAGTCTCTCTTCACATTCTTCTTTATATTCCTCGTCGCCTTTAGTTACCTTTCCTCTCATTCACGGAGGGCGAAGAGGCGTCGCGCCTTTCGCAGTCAGTCTGTCGTCTCAAGAGACGTCTCTTTCAATCACACAGGGGAGAGACGACGAACAGAAGGAGACACCTCCTTCGGATCTTCCATGTGCTCCTCCTACAGTCTTGAAGAATAATGAAGAGAACGAAAGAACAGCAGAGATACCATCGAAAGAAGGAGATAGTTGTCTACTTGGCGAAAGGACTGAGAAGATCGTAAAGGTTTCTGAAGACAAGCGCAAACAGAAAGAAGATACAAAAATGACTGGTGCGAGTGGTGGTGGGGGAGCTTCGAATGAAGATGAGGATGAAGACGGACGGGTCGTGAAGAAACGAAGAAAGTCTTCTGTACGCCATGAAGGAATTGAGAATCTAGAAAGGGGACAGGAAGGTAGTTGTGTGGTTCCAGCGAAAAATCGGTGGCTGTCATTGATGGATGAGGGAGAGAAAGACAAAGGTCACAATGAGAATGCAAGAGAAGAAGGTCGTGAAGGTGAAAAAGGAAAGGGAGGAAGAGAGGGAGCTAAGGAGGGTGCTGTCCAAGATTGTTCGGGTGTATGTACACCAGAGAATTTCTTTGAGTACAAGAAGGTTGTGGAGAAGACAGCAGACACGGAGAGCAGTGGGAGTGGAGGAGGAGGTTCTCTTTTGTCAGGATCTAGAAGGACGGAGAAGTTTGTTGTGGGTGAAGACGATGTGATAAAAAAGGGAAGAGAGATCGAGGAGAGTAGGCATCATTGTTCTTCTCCTCCTGACAGGGGTCGGACCGCTCCTTCTTCAACGATTCTCGGTTGTCTCTCAAGTGATGTCTCACACGTACGAAGAAAGGTTGAAGAAGCGTCTCTGTCTCAGGTGTATCTACAGTCCACGTCAAGGTCTTGTCCCCAGGGTGGGCCTGGGTTCTCAAATACTTCAACCACACTTCAGTCATCCGAAGAATCTCCGTCCGTTCGGAGGTCCCCATCAGATTTCTGTTCTTCTGAATGTGATAGTAGTAGTACTAGTGGTTCATCTTCTCTTCCCTTACTTTCAGTATCATCTTCTGTTGTAGCCAGTTCAGGTGTATGTACACCCGAAGAACCTCAGCCCCCTGGTGTACCCACATCGTCGTCGTCCTCATCATCATCATCCTTCCGAGGATCTCTTCCGCCTCAAGGGGGAGCCCCGTCTTCTGCTCCTCCATCTCAAATTGACGAGACATCTAATTCTTTTCAAAGTGGTGATATCTCTGCTGTTTCTCAATCTTCAGACGCCGGCCTAGAACTCACTTCCGGAGACGTGTCTTCCTCATGTAGTCGTAATCATTCTTTTCGCGTTCGAGTTACGAAGAGTAAACGAAGAGACCGCCGACATTCACGTCAGAAATCCCTCGCTACTTCGAAAGCTTTCGAACACAGTCCAAGTGTCCCTTTGAGCGGAGAAGGGGAAGGGCTGGGCAGTAGTAAGAAAGGCGTGAAGGGAGAGGGAATCAGTCGAAGTCCTTCAATCACCAAAAGTCTTCCTGCATGCGTTGTACTTGGGTATGGAGCGACTATGCCTGATAGAGAAATTTCAGGGGTGAGAACGAACGAACAGCCGCGTGCGCCTCTGAATCTCTTTCTTGTTCTTCTTCTTTTCTTTTTTATCTTTCTCTTAGCTTGTCCGTGTTCACCCAAGAAGGAGGAGACACGTAAGAGGAAACGCCTCTCTCTCTGCTGTTGCCGTTCTTCTGTGCTTTTGTTCTGCCTCTCCCCGACCTAGATAGGTGCATATAGGTTATAGGTGCATATGTATGTAGTCTATATGTGTATGTCGTACATCTTTAGGTAGTATATGATTCATGTTGATTATTTACTAGAGACCCCCGGCGTTAAAACAGCGCAGCGTCGAGTTTACGTAGAGACGCGAAAGCAGTCTCTACATGCGGGCAGGAGGTAGTACTCCAAGCTATATCGATCTCCTCGTCCTGGCTTCACCAGTGCATCTGTTCATACAGGTTTACATCTAGGGAAAAAATGTCTCTATACATGTATATATTTGGACACATACCTAGACAACCACACGCACGTGCACGGGTTTGTGTATCTCTCTCTAGTATCTTTCCACATATGTATATATATATATGTATATATATATATATGTGTATATGTATATATATATATATTAGTGTATGTTTTTATTTCTATATATGTATGTGTATATATTATGTATATGTTTACATCTGCATTTATAGATGTGTACATACATATGTACCTAACGCGTATATAAGCCTCCCTCAGGCATTTGCAATTGGAGGATACGGACATGTTTCCTTCCAGGTCTTTTGTCTTGCGCGTCTGCCGGCTTTGTGTACTTTGTGACTTCTTTACCATCTAAGAAAGCTAAGCCGGAGGGGATGAGGGGAGTAGTGTTATATCTGTCTTTGTGCTACAGACATCCTTGATTGGGTTGATCAATCTCGGAGGAGGCAGCTGTTTTCTAAATGCAGTTCTTCAGTGCCTTGCAAATTTCCAGCCTCTTCGAGATTTCTATCTCCAGTGGTGTGAGTCCTTTCTTTCTTTGAGTGAGATTCTTGCTAGACGTCATGAAGAATAATTGGATAGAATCTCACACCGAGATAGCGAGCATTTCTGCCTCAGATGCCCTCGAGAAAAGGCTGGTCAAGGTGGAATACCTCTTTGTACCGCTCCTTCCTTTCTTGCTTCTTCTTCTTCTCCCATACTCGCTTCTATGTCTGCGTATCTATCGAGAGACTTGCCTGTTCACTGCCATCAAAGGAAAGCTTCTTTCCGGGTGAACAGGCGTCCTCCTGCCCCTTCCCCTTCCTTCCTTGTTTGTGGGCCCTTATGATAGAAGCGCTTCTCTTCACACCTTTTAGATCTCCTTACTCACTCTCTACGGTCCAATAATAGCTCATTGCAAGTGTTGCGTTTCTTCATTGCTCGAAGTATTTTACGTACGTGTATGTATATAGATGGCTTATACATGCTCATCTGGTGTATACGTATAGCGTACTTCCTGATGGTATCTCTTCTCTGCATGCTGTAGAGTGTAGTAGAGGAGATGAAAGGAGATCATGTCAGTAGGGGTGACGAGTTGAGTGTTTATCAACGAGTAAGAGAGACGTTACAAAATGGCTTATATACGAGGAAGTCTGTGTATGGGGAGGTATACCTTTTCTTAGCTTCGCGTGAAGATGTATGTGCTTTCAAGCTTGCACAGGGGGGAGGAAGGGACGCGACAGTTGAAAGAAGAGAATTCTTCTCCGTTCAAGAGAGAAGTGATTCGACGTTCTCTTATTATCTTGCCTCCACGAGTCTCTACTACCTTCTTTGTTTCTCATTTGTCTCTTCTTCTCTCCTTTTGTCTTCGTCATTCAGCGGATACGCTGCCCCCACGAGAAGTCTTAGGAAGACAGTATGCCGTCTACACTAAACACATTGGTGAGATGTCTATTGCATGTTCATCCACTCACCTTCTTGTACATATCTACTCGTCTGTTCTACATACAACATAGCCTACCTTATTTTAGCTCAGAGTGTAGAGAGGTGGGGTGAATATATATATATATA